>NW_010321625.1:51716-88214 GCF_000700745.2 Antrostomus carolinensis
GCCTCTGGCAGTTCTACATAACTGCTACCTGGATGGTGAGACTCTTGAGAAGAGGTAGCAGAGAGGCAACCTGGGAAGAGTGGATTAGATCAATATTTTGTACTTGCATTTTTGTGTATCCAATTGGTGAATGTTGCATCAACACAGACACGTTTCATAATACTGAGACAATAGAACAGAATAATTTTTAATGCTGTAAAGGACAATGATAGAATGAGGTTATCTAAATGAAGATAAAGATACTGTGGTGGACCAGTAATCCTTACAGATAGCACAGAGATGGAGAGGAGAAATCAGAGGATCTTGATGCAAATACTCAAAAGCTTCTAAAATAGAAAGAGCAATTTCAGGTTGCAGTGGTGTGGTAGGCTTCCATAGGCTGATTCAATTAACTACACTCTGCTTAAGCTCCCTGGGAATGTGTTCAGACACATGACTGAAGATACAGTGTGTGTAGCTTGTACCAATAGCAAGTGGAATTTTGAACATTTGGCTTAAGTAATGCAATGTGTCATTTGCTTCCCAATGCACGCTAATCGGCTTTAAAACACAGATGGGTCATCTCAATACCATAGAGTTACAGACTTTAAATGTCCTGTTCATGGCATAACAATTTAACTCTAAGAGAAAGGATATCTCCATCTCCGTGTTTACATTCATTTGTATAACTGTTCTGACTCTGGCATAGAATCTTTATTTTCCAGGATCTGATCTGCGTACAGAAGTCACTGGGAACATTGCTTTCAGCTTGGCAGGGGCTGTAAGCAGTACTGACAGAGATTATTGCTCTTGCTGCACTGTAAATTTGGACAAGCTAGCTAAACAGTGCAGTCTTTTAAGTGGATGGTTGTGAAAGGTTTTTAAATCTTGTCTTTTGTCCCTTAACAGCTTTCCCCTGATTGTTTTTTCTTGTTGATCCAGTTGTTTTGATGCAAATGCAGTGAAACCATCCAGGAATACAAAAAAGTATCAGAAAATAACTTTCAGAACACTCAAAAAGGACTCTCTAAGACTTTAGCTACGTATAAAAGGGTCTCATGGTAGCATTTATTTTATTTTTATTTTAAAGAACTTGTTGATTATTACTGTGCCTGGATTTAACAGAGTGTAATTTATTCCTTTCCCTAACAACTAGCAATTAAACACAAAAGGTGAAATACATCCCACTGAAGCAAAGGGCAAAACTCCCACTGTCTTTGGTGGGACCAGGAATCCACCCAAAGTGTACAGGGAGAAATACTTCAAACACGATGTTATAAACTATGTATTGTGATAGTAAAGAGTTTTCATTAAGCTCATAGATCTAGCTATTCACGTCATGCATTTGAGTGGTCTTTGCTGCACTGCTCTTTTTCTGACTACTAAGGGCACGTATAACTTATCATAAAAGAGGAATTGCTGGTGTGTTTCTTTCAGGCAATAGGTACAAACAGGGCCTCCAGGTACCAGCCTGGATCTGTAAGGTGGAGGAAATGTGTCTCTTGTAAGAAAGCGAAATCTCATCCCAGCCTTTGTTTCTTTTTCCTGGAACAAAGGTAGGCTTAGAGTCAGCTCTACCAGGTTTCTTCTCCATCCCCAGTCACTGGGATTAATTGATGCTGTGATTCATTTAACCAGTTTGGTTAGTAAGTCCATGTTTCGTGACTGGCTGGTACCTACTTCCCCCATGCAGAGTTGCACACCTTGCAGTATGACAGTTGTTACTTAAAAAAAAAAGAAAAAAAAATAAGAAAAAAAAATAGTGCTGTCCAGCCACATCACTTCTTGTCAGCCTGCTTGCCAAGGCTTCATTAAGAAAAGAACTATTGACCTCATTAGTAAATTAAAGAAGTTGGGCTGCTAACATAGAAAATATAATTTGTGGGATGAGAGGGAGGAGGAGAGTACCTGAGACAGGGATTAATAATAATTTTGGCTCAAACTACTCTTGTAGCAAAGAGATTCTCATTTAACTCTGACACTTTTACCTGCTGTGGGGGCTGCCAAGGGACTTATCCGCCCCTCTGAGACCCAGCTCATTTTCTGGTTGCAGCTCTCCATTGAGGCTTTGGGAGGAGGGAGGGAGGACAAGAGAATTCACCAGAAAGGAGTGAAAGAGTCTGGAGTGGGAAGAGCACAGCTGCTGCTCCCAGAGCCTGGGAGTTCTTGTGAGGCTCTTGGCTGGTCACTCATAGGGATATTGCTTGTTACAGGACTGGAGTAGCCAGTACAGAGAAAAGGAAATGTTTGACAGCAACAAAGCTGAACGCACTAATTCCACCACAACAGTGTCTTGTAACCTCCTTCTCAAGATAGCCTCAGATACGAGGACAGCGTGATGTGTATAAAACATGCCTGTGCAGATCCCCTTCTGAAGGGCATTATGTGTGTCCTTCACTTGGAGGTTATTTACATGTTCGAGCAGTGATCATTGTCCATTGTGCTTTAGTTCCAACAGATGAAACTCCCACAAAACCAGCTTCTGCTGTATCTCACCAAATAAGCCTGATAGTTTTTTGTGGATGGCTGTTCTACCGGTGAAAGCAATACTTAACTAATGTGCTTTGCACAAAAAAAAGAGAGTCCATAATGGGACAAGCTTTAGCTTTCTGTTGATGCTTCTTCCTATGGTGCCTTTTCCTTCTTCTCATGTTCAAATGTTAATAACTTGGCTGGGTCTCAGTGGGGTGGATAAACCCCCTGGTATAAGTTGCGTGCCTTATTGATTCATAGAGCAATGAATATTAATATTTGTTCATGCTAAAGCTGCATATGGACTTCTGTGGTATGAGAAATTGGGGTTTGTGCTTTGGTCTTTTTTTCCACAAAACTGGACGTGAAGATTGACTTGAAGAGGTTCTTTTAGCAGAAGTAGGGAGAATCATGGAACAAACACTGGAACTTTTCTTGTTTAAAGATAATTTGACTCATGAAACTCACATAAAGGAGTCACCATTTATAAAGAAATATTAACAAAAGATTTTTTGTTCCCAAATCATACCCTATATAGTGAAAACTGTGGCTGTTAAAGAGATTTCCTGTGTGGGATAGGATACAGTAACAGTTTTTCAATTAGTACAATATTAAAAATATACAGTATGTTTGTACAGAGCTGAAAAATGATGGTTTCATGATATAGCCAAGAGATTGAAACAGTGAAAAAATACGTTTTAATCTAGCAAGACTTGACATATGCATTCACTTCAGGTTTTGTTAATAATGTTCTTAATTTTCAGTGTGTCATAGGAGGGCAGCATTAGTTATTGTAACGCTGTATTTATGATGTTATCAGTAGCAGAGTTAGTATAGTTTTCACCACAGAGCAGAACTCAGATTACTGGGGATTTAACATGAAAGTTCAATAACAATAATTTAGTATGTACTATGTACAGTTAAAATTATAGTTTTTCTCTCTCTCGGCAGGAAATAAATGTGTTGGATCGTCAAGCCTTGTTACTCTGTTCCCCAATCAGAAAATGAATATACATATAGGTCCATATTGTTCCTTGGTCTCATTCCATGTAGTTACATTGGTTTTAGTGGTGTGACACTGATTTATGTCAGGAAAGTATCCAGCCCAGTTGTCAAAGATAAGATCTTTATATGACCATAAAAGTCATGGAAGAAATATCAGGATATCAATGGTATTGACTGTATTTTAATATACTTTGGCAAAAAAGAAATTGAGGATTGAAGGAAAAGTGTGTTTACTTTTTGGGCTATGGATTCTAACTTCTGGTTCAGAGCAAGCTGTCAAGGACCAAATAAACATTGATTTCTAAAGCTTTTTCCAAGTGAATTTATTGCTTATGATACGTGCTGAATTAACAGCTCCAGAGAGCTGAAGCTTTTTATTTGGGTGGATTTCAGGATTCCCACACAAAGCCTGATTGTTTCCATTTTTGGGAAGGGAGTCTCTCTATTTGTTCCTTGTAACATTTCCAGGCATGCTGTTGATGCTCAATAAATGGTCATAGATAACAATGAAGTCAGAGTAACATCATCTATGGAGCTGTCCTGGATAGGGCTTGGAAGATGAGACCCACCTTGCGCTGGGTCCCAGTGCTGCTGCACCTCTCCTGCTTGCTGCTCCTATACATACTGCCTGTGTACCACCAGAGCAGCTGCTGGCCTCTGCCCAGCTCCATAGGGGCTTCATAGGGTGCTCCAGCCTGCTCTTTTTCTTTGCTCTGACACGTTCAGGAATCCCTAACTTAGAGGAAGGGATTGTTTTCTGCCTGCTGCTAAAAGCAACTTTTAATTGTCCCTTCTACGGGAAGGCTGCTCATTCTGCACCTGAAGCTGAACATTTTTCGAGCCAAAGCAACCAGGACTGTTATTGTTTGCAGGGGTGTGAGGAGCAGACTGGCTTTCAGAACAGAGGGAAAGGTGCCGTAGCACAAGCATTGAGCCTTCAGCAGCACTGCCACTGCAAGTAGATGTCCATGTACTTGATAAATATTAAGAAAGAAGGAATTGGAAGGTTATATGGAAAATTTCACAAGTTTAGTATCAAACAACAAATCAAAACTGTTACAAGGTACAAAAGTTTCCCATCTAGCTTCCTCTCAAACTTAAGCATCAACCTTGGGCTTGCTCGGTTGGTGAGTGGAGGTGAGAACATCAGGCAATACTCTGCTCCTGTAAGGTGTCAGCCCAAATGTTCATTCCTAGTGTCACCATAGGAACAAAGCCTGGTAGCACCTTGTGGGCAGGAAACACACCTCTAACAGTATTGGTCTGCAAAGTTTTTCACCTTTCCCCATCCAGTAAATCTGCTGGGTATAGTCAATGGGTGGAGCAACAGGCTTTAAGTGTCCTATACAGGTGATATATGTTGGCATTTGGACTTGGTTGTGTGACTTTGCTACTAAGAATGATCTTGAGCAGGTCACTTATACTTGGAAACAATAATTTGACAAAAATGGACAACATAGGATAAGAATGACATATGTTAAATCCAGGATGTAGGAGAAATGTGAACAAGCTGAGCCAGGTTTTTGCCCTTTGAAGACAAGGGAATGTCTGTGTAATAAGCTACCCTTTATACCAGACTAAAAAGAAATCATTCTTTCTTATTGTTGTCAAATTGGCATGAACTAACACTGTGAATACATCTATCTGTTTCCAGTTGCCTTTAACTGAGCTAGATATTGACTATCTGAGTTCTTTATAAACACAAGATGAAATTATCATCATTTTCCAGAAGGCTCACAATGCAGTATAAACAATTCAGCTAAAGTAAAGTATTTATTAATAGCCTCTGAAACACTCTAAAGATCATTTCCTTGTCTGTAGCTAGAAAATGCCACAGTCTCTGCCTCCGCAGGAACAATCCACTGCTGGCTCATAGGCACTTCCTATGGGAAGGCAAAGAGCTGTTCCTTACAGCATTCAGTATTCAGTATCTGCTGGTTACAGGGACAGTGATTTCTGGTAGTTGTTGGTATCTGGCTATTTATTGATGTCCAGAAAACCAGACATTAAACTTTCAAGTCCATTATCAGGACTTGGGCTCATGTGCTGAACTGATTGATGCTACTGTATTATCAGAGTTGACATCCTTCAGATAAAATAAAGGAGGGGTTTTTTTTACTTACTTGGATTACAGCTCCACCTGCAAAGGAATGCCTTTTTTTCTCTTTAATTAATGAAATTTTGGATATTTTTTCTGATTTTCTCCCCTCTGTTCCTTCAACCTCCCCTGCCAGCTCAGCATACTTTTGATTAAGAGGAAAAGATTGTATCTGACTCTAACGTTAACTTAGTCTGCCTCTTTGCCCTTGTGGGAATGAAAAAATCCAATGGTATTACAAAAGGAACCACGAAGACTCCTAATGTCATCCTGTTCAGCATTCCCCTTCTTAGTAAAACAAGCTTTAATATTCAGGACATTGAATAAGCTGCAGCCAGTGCCAATTTCTTTCTTGTATACTTGTTGCATTGCCAAAGTCTCTTTGGCTCTCCAACAGGGATGCACAATAGTAGAAATGAGTAAAGTGAAATACCAGATCCAGCTCTGATCAAACTCTGGAGGAGTTTTTATTTAGATTTGAACTTTCTCACACCCATTTCTGTGCAATAGTTACTGGTGCTTGGTGGCTTGCCACAGCATAAATATCATATACTGGAATGTGTTTAGCTTTAGAGAATTACCTGGGAAAAAAGCCTTTCCAGTTGTAATGATTTAAAAGATCTGTTTCAACACTGACTTCCCTCACCCCTCCTTTCTTGCTTTTTAACATCTGCATGTGAATATAATAAAGTGCAGATTGAAGCTGGTCATTTACAGAGAAGGAAGAGCACTGGTGTTGTAATTGAGATGTTACTGCCTGCCTCTATGGCACATATTAGCTGAATAAAACATGCAGTCAATAAAGTGAAACAAAACAATAAAACTAAGCCCTTTGGTGCTCTGTTATAGGGTGTTATGCAACATAGAAACCTGCAGTCATAAAACTGAGAATGAGGGAAACCTTACACTTTCAAGAACAAAGGCATCCAAGCATTAAGTTGGAAACAGCACTAAACTTCCATTCTCTTTGCACCTGGAAGCAGTTAGTTTTAAAAGCCATACCATTTTATACTGTTCTCTTCCAATTTAAACAGGGCCTTCATGTGCTCTTGTTAGATGCTTATACAGAAACATGGTTTTAATTAAGGCATGCATTGATCCAAGTCCAAAAGATACATTTATTTCGGAAGATAAATTCATTAGCCATAGGCATAAAAAGCTGGTGTTCTTACTGAGACAATTCCAGCCTTGGGAACCATGTTCTGTAGCCTTTCTGTGTGTATAGTATACCATACAGCTCTGTTTTGTATGGCATCAATCAAATATACCATATCCTTAAGCCGTTTGGCATCATTAATTTTGAGAAATAAAGACAAGCTGAAGGAAGAAAATTAAGATGTACAAGCATGGGAGGACAGATGTTTTCAGCTGTCAGGTTTCACTAGCATTTATCAGTAATTTATGTGTGATATCTAGTTATGGAAAATAAATCCTAATGAATAATTTATTGAAATATATGAGTTTCAGTAAATTACCCAGATACAGTAGCAAGTTTCCTGAATGTCTTTGTAGGTATTTATAGCTTAAAGATATTTTTTCAGTACTTCTTGGGGTGTAAATGAGTAGACCTCTCAGGGACATGGTATATTTCTCATTAGAAGGGCATAACTCACTCCACGTGCTTAGAAGTTGAAAAATGTGTAACATTTTCCACAGTTCTTACTTTGTTAAAATCTGTTCCACCCCAATATCCTCCCATGTGTATTCCTGAAACCTCTAGGGGCACATGGAAAGCATAACATATAAAAAATGTTGCACAAATAATAACGTTCATTTATGACCATCTTGTTACAGTGGTAAATGATTAAAATATTTTTATCATTTATAGAACTACATAAAGGGAAAAGTTGCAGAACTATAATGCAAAAATTTAGGAAGAGTCAGGAATTTGGAAAAATTAAGTTTTCTGCCTTGTTTTCTCCCTTTTCTGCTTTTAAATAAAATTTGGTATAATGTGCCAGTTTCTGAAAATGTATTTATGTGCATGCTTATGGATGCTAAGAATGGTGCACCATTTTCTGATAACGCTTTAGTAAAGTCTAGCCTTTTTCCATTAACTCAGGCTTGAAGTGGTTTCAGGCAAACATATTCTTGACGATATATCTTCATTCACAAGAAAAGCTTGTGACTCTTGACCACTTCCATGCTTGATGTTTTTTATGGACCTCGTTTAAAGTCAGGGCCCTTGACAGATGTGTCTTGACATCAATGAACTTTGAACATGGCACTGTAGGTTCAAACGCTTGCAGGCCTGGGTCATTAGTGTGCCATCTGCTTTCCATGGGGCTACAGGATAGACCTTATTGTACCATTTAAAGAGACTTGGACTGCATGATCAGAAATACTCCTCAGTGACATGAATCTCTGATTATACTGTCTATATATTGTAAAGAAAAGACTGCTTTTCCACTTTCTTACTGCCAGTATTGCATAATTAGACCTCACTATTTGCTTCTTTTCTTAATGTAGAGTTAAATAGTCAATGTAGCTTACAGTTTCTTGCTCTATATAAAACTGTTGGGCACTTTATATCTCCTAAATCAGTAAAGTTTGAATGATTCAGCACCAAGATTTTAGTCATGAAACACTGCAGAAATAAAGGAATCTTACAATTTATTTTCACTGATATCATCACAAGGCTGGATAAATGCTTGAACTCGAAATATTGTCATGGATGGTTAAAACGTTGACAGCCTGCTGACCTGTTCAAAGTGAAGAAACTTTTTGTAAATTGGTTTATTACACTGGTAGGATTGCTACAGAAACTTCCTAGCATACTCTACACTCACCCCTTATAATTTCTACTCCACTTCAGGAAAAGCTCAGCATAAAATAAACTGACAGTTTGCTAAAGCTACTAGATATACATTGAAGAAGTTTCCGCTGTACTGTGTGTGTCTTTGAATATAGATTACTTAAAAGCCCATAAAAATGTAAGTTAATGCAATCAGGTATGCAAATTTTATTTACCTTTAGAATGGAATTTTATTAGAAAATCCATTTTTTTCAGCTCCTCAAAATCTAATCCTGTTTTGTTTTGAAAAGCAGAATATATATATTTTCTTCATGTAATACAGGATTTTACTTGTTTCATGAAACTTCATTTATTCATATGTATCTGCCAGTTTATGATTTTTGAGAGGTGGAAAGTCTAAGGAGGGTGCATTAGTTGTGGAAGGAAATTAGCAGCCATCAAATAGCGCTTTTTTCATGTCAGCATTTGCTTGCTTTCAGTTTTATTCTTTCAAAGAATTATTACAAAGTTTTGAAGTGATCAAACAAAAAATTTCTGGTGGCATTATTTTGCTATTAGAATGGTCTCCAGAAATAATAATGACATCCACCCAGCCAAAATTAACCTTCCCCCAAGCCAAAATTAACAGAAAATTCATGTTTGCCTCATTGCCAGGGGAAGATGTAATGGAGAAGGAGGAAGAGGTGACAGTGATTTTTCTCAAAAGAAAAATACCTAGTAACTTTGATTAAGCACACAGCCTTCAACACGATTAGATTCATTTTTTCATGTCACACTTCTTGCTGGCTCATTTGATGATTTTTTCATTGGTGTTTTGAAAGACACTGAAGGAAAACTAAAATTCTGCTTAGGAGATACTTTCCATGTTGTACCATTATTTATGTCCTAAGTCCTTTTTGTTCTGTGTCAGTATAAAATCTACTACAAAAACACCTTGGTCTATCATCAGGGGTCCTATGTATTACTCTGATTTCCAGAGAAGAAAACCAGATAGAGAGTTTGGGTCCTCCCGGACATGTTTAGATCAGAAAAAAAATCTCTTGGGACAGTGTCAGATTTGTTTCAAAAAATTGCTTTTTCTATTTCAGTCAAAAAGCTTGCTGAAACTACAGCAAATATATGAAGTAACTTTGTGGCCTCTTAAACAAGTGTAACACATACAACTCAGCTCTCTGGTCTCTGGCTTTCTGCCTCCAGCATTGCTTTTGAAGCACTAGACAGAGGGGCTCTGTTAGAGGTGAACCTTCACAAGTCCTTCTAACAATCAGAAATATGCTCCTTTCCTAGTCAACAATCCTCAGAGCATTTTATGTTCAAGTGACTCTTCATGCTCTTGTCTCTCTTTCTGGGAATTAGTCTCTCAATTAGTATAGACACAAAAATACTATGTACAATATGTGTAACTGTACTATGTCCATTCATGTTAAACATGAGCTAGCCAGTGAGCATATAAATGAAGGTTATAGAAGATGAAGTAGAATATAAAATACTATGTAAATCAGAGAATTCTGATGGTTTTCCAAGATTTTTTTTTTAAGAATTCAACAACACACAATTTACTGAATATTAGAGAAGGATTTCATAGACTAAATAATGGTTGTTCAGGACCTTAAGTGCCAGCATAGAGATTTACTGCGGTGAACTACAGCATTTCTTCCTTGGAGAAAACATAGCTTTGCTCAACATACTCCAGTAAAATAAGCATTTTAAAAGCACTGGATTTACAGTATAATTTATAGTTATTTTAAGCACTGAATTTTCAGACCATTTCCCTCTGTTTTCTCACTGGTGAGGAATGTTCAAGGACGGTAATATCAGCATGTCTCCTATTACAAAGTTAAACTCCAGAAATGTTTAACAAGGTGAAATTTCTAAAATTAGCCCATTTTCTCCGGCCCACACATCATACACCTGTGGGAGAACGTGGCCATGTACAGTGTACTCTACACTTTCTTTCCCCATTACAAATCAAAACACTCTAACCTAGCATACAAACCCAAGCATTGCCTATTTTCATTAAGTCAAGTGACCTATTAATTCCAGATGTTACCATTCTATTTATCTTTCTTGAAGCTGGAAAGAGTATTTTCCTGTACCTGCATCTGGCTTTTAGCACATGATCTCTTTCTTCTGCATTCCCTGGCCTGCCTATTGCAGGATGCACCCATTAAGGTTTGTTGCTTCAGTTGTGCAGCTGGTGCACACTAAAGGCATGTCGATACGTGAGGAGTTCAGCTAGTTCGAAGTTTTTAACTTTCTCCAACATGCTTTCAGGATATTTGATATGTGCTCATTTTCCGTACTTTTAGTGTATTTCTCGACCCATGATTGTTAAACTTGGGGCTACAAACCCCTAACTGTCAATGACTACTTTTGAGAGGTACACAACAGTTATAACAAGCCTAAGAAAAGAAAGGTTGTTATAGTTATATGATATGGGGTCTTTGTTACAGCTAGAAAAAAATAAGATGTTCACAAATGGAGAAGGGTAAAGAACCACTGACTTTGTTTTCAAAGTAAGGATCAGCTTAATCCTGAACCATTTTTGGATGTTTGTGGATCTAGCTTATTTTTTTAGAATCTATGTGTTTTACTGATGGCTTTGCAGTATTTTAGCTGGTCTGTTGGTGGGAGCTTCTTTGTGAACAAAGGTAATGTCCCAGGAATCACTCCAATTGAAACAGGTTGGAGTACAGGTATTAAGTTTGTAGGAGTAACTAACAAAAATGACCATACCCCTTCATGCCCTGATGGTTTCTGTCACAATTAGTTTAAAAGTATTTTTTTAAGCATTGATGTGATGGAAAGTGTAGATCCTTTAGTCAGTTAAATATGTGTGGATTTGAATAATCTGATTGACTCCCAGTTGACATTAAACTTATCTGGAAGCATCTACAGGAGCTGTAGTCCTAACAGAAGAGGAAGAGAGAAGCAGCAGTGCACAAGATATTGCCGCCACTACTGAAATTTTATACTTGTGTTAATCTGCACAAGAGTGAAAACAGATTTTGATCCTAATATTAAAAAAGAGGAACAAAATTGGGAATATATGGATAAACCTGTTAACAGCTGGTCTTTGGGAATAAATTTTACAGGAGAAGTTTTCAGGGACAGTGATTGTTTCTTTGATGTGTGTTGGCTGTTATGACTGATGCTAAGGGGTAGTAATCTGTGCCTGGGACTTGTAAGTGCCAAGGTAAAACAAATGGCTGTTAAATTGCCCTCACTGCTGCTAGCTTTGTGATATAGCTGAGTATGTAAGTGTTTATAAAAGTTATTTACACCATATCTTTGCTTTCTTTGTATTTCAGGATAGCACGTAACCAAGATATAGAAGTAGGCCTGTGACCAACCAAGGGGAATAAAATTGTCACTGTATTGCTGGCAAACTTTGAAATGAAATTGCTGTGTAAAATTTTTTCCCTGTTTTTCTTAAACTAAGAATAATAATAATAAAAAAGAGTGGTTAAGGCATAATTCAAGTTGAAAATGATAATTGTTTTTTCTGGAAACATGATGGAAAATAAAAAAATTAGAGACAGCTAGATCACGTGATTCTTAGGTATAGGCCTGACATATGAAGTTCACTGCTTGGACTGTTGCCTTTGCAGCTGAGAAATCCTTTAATTTATTTATTTACTTTTAAAGTCATTCACTTGGCACACTGATGTAAAAGGAATAGAGGAAAAAGTATTTTTTGAAGTCTACTGTATACATAGTTTGGAGATAGTAATCTACAAATATTCCCAGTAAAAAAAAACCTGTTATGTTGCTTTGCATCTTGTAAAAAGTGAGGCTTTTATAGCATTTTCCAGCTATCTTCTCGAGTGGACCTGAAATGTTAAGACTACAGAAAAAGCCTTTCCTGAAAAGTTACTTGTTGCCACTGAAATACTGACTTCAAGTAAATTAAAATAAACATTCTTTGCACAATTTCTGATTCCATTGCTTTCAAAGCTAGAGTGTGGTGCTTGCAAATGGACTTAAATATTGTTTGTTTTGTTTTGTTTTTAGCATGCATGGCTTGCAACAAGAAAAGGCATTATGGTAATCGTATGTAAAAGGAAATACAGGTTTCTTATGAGAGATAACAAGGGTAACATTTTCCACCATTACTGCAATACAGTAAATTGGGAAAATCCAAGCTGTCACTTGTTAGGAGCTGTTCTTGCTGCTGGCTGTCACTAAATGTTCCCACCCAGTGGTGCCCATTAACAGTGGGATCAAAACTAACCAGTTGAGAAACAATAAAATGAGAGTGAGACCGATGATGATGGAGACATCTTGGGAGTGAATTCAATCTGTATGATGCTGTTAAAGAGCTGTTGACTACATACAGTGCATTAGCATGTTAGAATGCACAGGAGAGAAGTCCTAAAGGATGAAACTGGCTTGCTGATAGCTACATGAACTATGTAAAGGTTGTGAGGGTCCAAGCGCCGTGGCCCTGCACAGCTGGTGTTGCATACCACTGCTCAGAAATCTTCATGCTACTTTTGAGCAACAAGCGAGTCTCTATTTTGAATATGAATGAGTGAAGTCAACTGCCCCTTAATTTATACACATTGACAGAGACTGTCCCAGGGTTTGGAATTAAATACTCCAGCACAAATCTCTTTAAACCTCTCCTAAATAAGAAATTATGCTAAAGCTCTTTAGTAAGGAGGTTCTCCCCCCTGTTGAAATAAAAATCAATTATGTTTGCTCTGCTGTGAACAATGTCGCTCCGTAGCCTTGCTTTCTAATTGGGTAATGCCTTAATGACCTGCTGGGAGGCGGTGATGCATTGCTTTGGACCCTCTCTGCAGGCTTTTAGACTACCAGTCAGATGTCAATGAAGCTTGACTCAATAGGGGTTCTTTTTCTAAAATTCCATTATTCATCAGGGTTTATGCACTAAAATGATCACAAAATAAAACCTTCACATCAAGCAGAGTTAAATAGAATTATAGATGCTTTACTTCATTGTTAGACTCTGAGATTGTCACTGGATTAAAATTAGGTTCTTTTTTATTTGTTAAATTTGATGAAAACATTTTCTTGGGTTTGGGTTTTTCTGTTAAGAAGCATTGAAAAAAGCAAGTTTAAAGTTTTTTTTTTTTAACAAGAAGATGTATATGTATTTTAAATCAGTTTTATGTAGTACTGTTTATTTTAAACCATGAAGCAAATGTTTTAAAGAAGTCTTATTCACAGTCAGTGAGTGATAAGCATGACACCATTTATTTCACTTAATAACTTCGTTGAATTATTCTGGTTTTCTACCAGAATTGGGATAAATAGAATAAAAATCTTCCATTTGCTTTATATTTTCTTCCTAATGTCTAATAGAGACCAGTAAAGCAGAACTTTAAAAATTCATTAGCTGTTTTACAAAGCTGGCACCTAAAGACAGGCACTGCTAGTACTGGAGGACTTCTCTTCCAGGGTGACAAGGACCAACATTTCCTTTGCATGCAGAAGATCATTGAATTGTCTGGGTTGGAAGGGACCTATAAAGGTCATCTAGTCTCACACCTCTGCTGCTTTCCATGATGAGAACCTGAGGACATGTAACTATAAGGAAGGTAAATTTAAGCTGGAAAAGCATATTTTCTATTTAATAAATACATAAACACACAAATATATTCA
This sequence comes from Antrostomus carolinensis, assembly GCF_000700745.2. Lineage (NCBI taxonomy): Eukaryota > Metazoa > Chordata > Aves > Caprimulgiformes > Caprimulgidae > Antrostomus > Antrostomus carolinensis. The sequence goes on from NW_010321625.1 coordinate 65,657, forward strand.
ATTTGAAAAGTATAAGGAAATGACAAATGTATGTTTTTATAACAGCCTCAAGAAAAGTTTTATAGTAATTTAAACACAAGGAATTCTGTTATGCAGTAACAAATTAGGAGTTACCAGGGCAACTGCATGTAACCATTTATTCATACTACCTCTGGAACACATACCACCTTCTTAGTGTGATTGGCTGATGTGTTGTGTGAAGTACTTGCATTTCCAAATTAGTAAGGAAGTCTCTCATATTACAATAAAATGGCACCTTTTCATCAAGTTTATAAAGGTTAGTGAAATGTACAAAAATACAATTAAAAATAAGTGAAATATATAAATAAGTGAGAAGTGTATTTGGCTTTATTTTTTCTGATCCACATTTTCTGAAAAATTCTCTAATTGTTAAATTTTAACCTTCTGGTATTAAAATAATGCCAGAATCTCTTAGGATTCACATCAGTGAGATATTAATTTTTTGTCAGAATCCTCCCTGTTCAGAAAGGTAAGAGATTTTCTGCAGATGCTTCACCTTCATCTCACACACTGAACACTGCATTTTCAGTGATCCAGTTCTTTCTGTCAGAACTTCCATGTCCTTGTCTCATGATTAATACCATCAACTTTACTGTTAACAAATTCGAATGCTATACTTTGTACAATGGTCTAGAATATAGGTACACTTTATCATTTGCAAGCTATCATTAGTATTACATAGGATCTTCTCATCTTACTGATAATCTATCACACAGAGGAAAATGAATTGATGTTTCCTTTCACACATGGAAGAGATTGACACTTTTTTTTTTTTTCTAAAACCTTGGAAAGCTGCATTAAAACTGGGATCCCAATCATTCAGACAATACATCCTAGTCCAGTATTTAGATATTTTTTTCACATTTACAAAGGTTTCATCAACATCTGTATCTCTTCAGTTGTAAACTAGGTCATGAAAGATAGTCCTGACTAGAGTTTCCTCATATCTGCTAGCAACTTCTTTAAAAGCCCATTTTCTCCTCCATTTTTTATTATTTAAGCAGTCTGCCCAATATGCTACATGTTAAACATCTACGTCTCCAGGAATGAACAGCCACCGCAGTTACAACTGACTACACAGGTTTCTCAAAACAATGTTACCCAGCCTCCAGATCTGGTCTGCCTCTGCACACGATTAGAATTATAAGCTTTGAAATCTGAGAAGTTTGCACTTTCTTAATATGAAAAGCATGCAATCCTTGAATAATATATTGCACCTTGTCAAGAACAAAGAATACGTAGAATAATTGGAGACTTCATAGTCTAGTATTGATCAGTTATTTAAGGTGGGAGCATGAGCTGGAGATCTGGAATGCTACAGGCTCATCAAATGCTGTTTTTAGGAATTTAAAGAGGCTTGTTATGGATTCAGCCCTCATATTTGATCTGTAAAAGCTAAAAAGCTGTTCTGTTTTATAACACCATGCCCCCACCCCTATCGTGCAAGAATCAGTCTCTGCACATCTAATTCTAATCAGTAAAATAAATAAACTTGAACTTGGAATACTCTCAAGAGCACTTGCTCATGTTTTCATAAACACTTAGGAAAAGACCCAAGTTTCTGGTAGCTAATATTAAAGCCTTAGCTGAAATACTCATTCTGGCTGTCCCAAATTAGAATTTCTTCCAGTATGCACTTGGAGAATTATGGGGCTCTGGAAGGTGACATGACACTCCACAGGAAACCATAAAGTCTTCTAGCCCTGAAGTACAGGGCTGCAAAACTCATTAAATTTACTTTATTCATAACCCTTGTGGAGATATCTTTTCTACGTCCCTCTTCTCCTCCATCCCCCTGCCTCCCCCCCAAATACTTCTGTAGGTCTAGTCGGTTGTTGGGCTTAAACAGTTGCATTTTAATATTTTATTAGGCATGGCAGGAGAAAAACCTGGTTTCTATTTGAAATGGCACAAAGCAACTATGAAAATCAATATACAAATGATATGATTGTCTAGTATTGAGCTACAGGTTTAATGATTATAGAAAATCAGTGGGCCACCTCACAGTACAGACTTATTTGCTCCCCAGGGAATGGAAAGTTACATTTAACTTTGATATACATAGTAATTTATGGAAGACCACTATCTTGTTAATGGCTGAATTAATGGCATCCGGCTGATAAAGCTGGACTTAAGACTCAGGGTTGGATCAAATCTTGAGGTAGGGAGGTTTTTGCTTCCTTCAATGATTCTGAGTGTTGTCATCTTAAATGCCACAAAATGTCTTTTTTAATGCTTGAGGATTTGTATTCTGAAACAGTAAGGCTCTGGGGGAGCTTAGCCTAGTGTATGAGATTTGTCCAAGCTTGTTTAGTTCTGAATTTCTTAAAATAGTACTTAAGTATTATCTAGGCCTTGTGCTGTTCTCTTTGCAAGGAGTTAGGTCACCCTGAAGGAATAGGTACTTAACTTATCCTGCCTGAAGAGACACATTTATAATTTAGGCAGCTTTTTATCTAACTATAGGGTAGCCCTTGTAAGTTTTCAAAGGAAAAAAAATTAAGTTTTAATGAGAAAACCTGTTAAATTCTAACTTAATTTTAAATATTCTCTCTGTGTTCCTTATAGCATGGTAAAAAGAAAAATGAGAAAGTAACTGTTGGTTCAAATCCAGTCATATGAGTAGAAGAAAATGACATAAGAAAATCAATGGAGTTCATACTGAAGCAGATATATTTTGCTCACTAAGTCTCCAACAATACCTAGAATTAGCTTATTTTTCACTAGTGCATCTGTGTATGTACCTGTGCATGCACATTTTCTGTGAGAGCAAAACTCCTAATTTAGCTCTGAGAAAGCAAACCAGCAAATTTCTGGTATAATAGATATTCAGATGAAATTTTCTGCTGCTACACTTATCAAAGATAAGAGCTACAGAAATAAAAGAACTGCTGTGGATTTTCAGCTATTATATTGCTTTCATCCCTTTGTTCCACATTTCCACTTACTGGAAAAACTACAGAGAATGGTATCTTCAAGTGGCAACTTTTTATCTTCTTTTTTTTACATATTGTAGAAACTGAGGTTTAAGAATTAATTTAGTAGCATAAGGATTCAGGATTTTCATGATGAGCCATAATCAAACTCTTTGGATGGCTGAAATGTCAAAGCTTGTCTTCCCTACAGCCTGACTGCTGCACTCTCTCTGTTCCCCACTGATGTCCACGGGGTTCCCAGTCCATCGCCTGTGAACATCAGGATTGTGTTACAGCCAGACCCACCGTGGTGTGTCTCATTATATCTAGACTGAAAATTTTGGATGTAGCTAAAATGTCTACAATGTCTCATCCATTTGATCTTGGATTTATGTCAGGATTTCATCTGACTTCTGCAAACTTCTCTAATGTCTTAAAAACATGGTCTTTCTTTTGTGGTACACTTGACTGTGATAGTAATGTTTTGGCTTGAGCTGAATAACAACTTCTTTTAATCTTTGCTTTTTTTGCTTACAGAAATGCTAACATTGTTAGAATATGGCTCCAAAGGATTTTGGTAAGTTTTCAATTAGTGGATTTGTAATGAATAGTTTACATATGACATCATAGTTTTTTCCAGGCCAAGACACTACCATGTGAGGTCATATTAAAAATTCTAAGCTGAATTCACTGTTACTATGTTAACTTTTAAAAGAACATATATAGAAAAACAATACTTTAATATTAGAGTGCTGGCATTTTCTGTGTCTCAGATACAGAATTTGGTTTTGCAGCCTCTCTACTGGCAAAACTCCTGTTGAAATTAATTTGCTGCAAGGTGTTTTTCTATGAAAAGACTACCTAATATCACCTAAAAGTGACTGGGATGTCTATCTTTGTACTAACACAAGAGATATTAATTCTTGCCCTGACCAAGAAACCATTGTGAAAAAATATAAGTTCAATAATTTCATAAGCTTACTGCTGTGTCCTTCCTGTTTTATTTCAATTCATCTTACAAACTGCTTTCATTTATTGCTTTTAATTTCAGGAACTGTTTGTGATTTGATAGTATTTTCTGACTTTCACCATGAGTTGTCCTGTGCTATGGCTACATTAGCAAATAAATCAGTGGAATAGGGGCATATTAGTTGACTAAAGAATTTGGTGCTGAGGCTTCTGCATCCACACTACATATTCTTTGCATATTTTTCTTCAGAATAAATTCAGTCTGGTCTCCTGGTCTAAATTTCCACATCACAAACATGGTATGAATCTGTCCAAAGGAGCAGTTATTGGTTCAAATCCTTATGTTTCTGTAAGCTGGTTAACACCTGAAGAAGAAATTCCAGTTCAGTCCTCTCTGGAAGCAATCAAACAGAATTGCTTTGTCAATTCGATCATCACACAGTGACTGGGTTCAGGTGAGGGCTTGCTTCAGAGCTGCTTCGCTGCTGCAAACCACAACATTCATGTAGGCACAGGTCAGCTGGCTCTGATTTCTGGTAAGGAAAGTCTTATGTATTTCTGAAAGCTAGATCTCTGTAAGGTATCTCAAATGGAACAGTCAAAACAGTAGTCACTTTGGAAAGTGTAGATCACAGTGAATAAATGATAAACGGTTTAACAGTGTCAGTAGATAGGAGTAAGTTCACTACCATTAAAAGGAGTACTCTGGTAAAGAGCTGGATAAAAGTTTTCCAAGTAAAGTGGCTTCACTGGGAAATGAAGAGACTGAAATATTAAAAAAATGGGTAAATTGGGGGAATTATTTCAGCCAAAATTTAGAAGTTGGATAACATTGTAACATATCAAAACATCTTATTTTATAGATGGAAGTTTTTCAGACTGTTTCAAAATATCTCACTTTGCTTTGAAAGATGTAGCTGACTGCTATGGTTTTGTTTTTAAATTCTGTCAAAAATCCAGAAATATATTTGTTTCAGATCAATTTCTTTTCCCTGATTTTTCTTTTTCTAAGCTACAAAATGGGAAAATCCATTTATTCACTTGCTGTTTCTTGTATGTTTAATTAGCTTCAGATATCAGATCTTAAATTCTGATCTCCTCCAGTGTAAGGCTGTGTCAAAATTTTCTGTAAAGCAGAAATAAACATAAACAAAAGGAATAGAGTTCAGAGCATAGCTGCTTCACTGTTCTCATTATCAGCCAGAGACTGCTATATTTTAAAAATATTCTTGTGCTCTGCTTTTGGTTCCAGTCTGAACCAAGAATTTCAGACACTTGACAAAACATGGAGAGAAGTGAAGTGAAAGTACATACTGTTCTGGTATAGCTCTTGCTCCATCTGAACCAGTCCACCCACTTACAGGCAATCGGAATCTGATATGATGGGGCCTTGTGGTCATGCATGAGCAGACACTCCGGGAGACAAACGAAACCCAGGGCTCTGCTGAAGGAGCTTGGGTGGATTTAGCTGTGGCAATGTGAAGCACCACCATCCTTGGCTATTTGCTCTGTGCTCTCCCTTCCTGCCCTTCATAGACACTCCTTGCCCCTGCAATGAAGCAGGAGGGACATATACCTGTTACCTCTGCAGTTCAGCTTGGTGCCCAAGTGCAACCCACCTTCTTTGGCAGTTTAAGCTAAAATGTCAGTTCTACGCAGAAAACCATCTCATCCTGGTACGTGGCTCTGGAGGTGGACACAGGGCAGAGCAGGGTTCAGCTTCCAGCTGCCTTCTCTGGAGTCTGTCTGGCAGAGCTCTGATATAGGTAGGCTTCATTCAAGCATATGAGTGCATAATTTTGCATCTGCAGAATCTCTTTGAGATATGTCCTTTGGAGAGGTTGTTTTGTAATATACCGTACAATGTATTGGAATGTTTAACAAGGAGACGCTCCTATACTGATAACTTGAAATTGCTGAGCTGGAAATCAAGCTAAAATCAAATTCTCCCTAGTCCTTTAATATCCTACTATACTTCCAACAAGCTCCATTGTCAGAGGATATTAAAGTGCTTTGCCGGGGGGAATGCTCCCTTTCTGAGGTAGTATACAGAGATCTGGGTTTGAGAAGGTTGCTTGATCTGTCAAATATCACAGTTTGGTGGCCAAATTTAGCTCCCAACCCCAGATCCAACCAATACTTATTGCTACCTCTCTTAGGGATTAGTTGATGTGAGTAAAATGCCATAAAGCTGCATTATTTGAATGAGCTAATAATTCTGAAATACCCTGGAGTAGCTGGCAAATCTGCAGCAAACAAAAAAGCAAAGGAAAATCTCTTTTCACATTTTTACATGTGAACACAGACATGGCAAACTGCATGAAGCCAATGAGAGGGGTAAAACAGTCCTGAAGCACATCTTTACCACACAATCCTGTTTGACACAAGCAGTGCTCCTGGTTTTTGTGGGAGCTGTTCCTGGATTTTGTCTGTCTATGAGGAAACAGAAATGTTCTGCCCTAGGGAGAACAATTGAGGGGAAAATAGTGTTTCTTAAAATCCTCAGTAAAAGCCTCTCTGCTTTATCTAGAGCTCATTAGAGAGTTTAAAGAAAACCCAATGTCGTGTTTAAATGCTTTTCTCCCCTCAGTTTTATAGATAGTTAAATGGCACACAGGTTGTGGCTGTCTCAGCCATCAAATGCTAAGAAAGGAGGTTAAAAGACCCCAGGGATCCTTCACATTAATTACTACCACTGTCAGTTGGTGTGAAACCATGTTTGGGCCTTTTAGAAAGGACGAGAGTGCAATTTGTGCTTTCAGATTGGGCTGAAACAAATCCTGCACATACTGAGAGTTTATTCTCACTTGTAAAAATGAATAATTTCTTTCCACCGAATTCTCATAGTTAATCTGGAAAAAAAAAATATGGGAAACCCCCTCACCCTACTCCAATAATTCCAAGTGAATTTTAGCAACCTGAATTGGCAGAGTCTGTAAAACTGGCTTGAATTAATTGGAAGCCTAATCCACGGAAATTCACTAAAAAATGCATTATTCACTCCGGTGTAGCAGCAGGGAGGAGAAATGAAAGAAGTAGAGAGGAAAAGCAGAAGCAGCACCTAAAGCAAAAGGCTGTCATTTGAATTTCATAACTGAGGGTGACACAAAGACACCTCTTTGTCCAAGTAAACTACCTTCTGAAAGGGAAAATCTGAAGAAAATACGGAAGTATGCAGTCTGAGCATTGGGGCTGGTTGGACGCTGCATCTCCCATCATTTACAGTGGTGCACAAGAACAACCAAAGTGAAATGAAGTTTCTATAGCACTGCAGCACAGTATATGGGATGCATTTGCCCCACAGTCTGGCACCCAATTTTGTCTTGTGTTGACAGGCTGCTGAGAGATACACATACAAAATAACAATTTAGGTGCACCAGAGCCACAGGAAGACTGGTTTGAAATCTCTTCCCACATCTGCATCATGCCCCATGTGGAGGCAAACCAAAAAGAGACATTGTACACAAGCTACTAAACACCTGTATGCATGCAGAGAAGTAGCAAAGGTTGAAAAGATAGTTAGAAATTATCTGGAGTATGTAGATTACAATTATCTCGACAACTGGTGATTATCTTGCATTACCTAACAAATATATCTCAGGAGGCCAGAGAAAGAGAATGGGAGCTGGGAAGAAAGCAGATGAAAACCTGTTTTTCATTTTTAGCTGAAAAGCATAGTCCTATCCCTTCTATTTATGACTGTAGGTGTTAAAATTAGGAGTGACAACTTCAAATTAAGTCCTCTCCTGAGTAAGAAATATCCAGAAAAATGTTCAAGGCTGTTCCATTGACTGGCCCAGGTCCTGAGCAGGGCACTGCTGATAGGACTGGCACAGTAAAATGGGAGAACAATTGTCCTCAGCTTTAGAGAGCCAAACTGGACAGGGCTGCGGGCAGGAGGGGGACTGGACCATGTTGCTGAGCAGAGAGAAGCAGGATTAACACTTCTGATAGCACTGAGTTGTTAGATCAACTCAGTCATCTTCTGAATCCTCATCTTAACGTGCCCTGCCCCTGTAGTTTGCATTACACTTGTCCTAAAGTCTTTGGTACTATTTTGCACATCCTTTTTTAAAAGATACCATGTTAATCTGCCCCTGAAAGGTGCATAGTTTGCCTACCAGAATTTGGCATATAGATATATGTTTATCACAGGAATTCAATGTTTCAAAAAAAAAAAAAAAAGAACAAATAATGGCAGTTTTCCTTAAAGGTGGGGAAACTGAGAACATTCTTGTGCTTGCAGAAATACAAACTCCCATTTTCACACTCCTCAGTAGGAGCACAGAGAAAGTTAATGTATGGAGCTGACTTATTATTTTTAATTACTGTTGCATCCTCAATACACTATGACCTGTTTTTTGCTTTGCCACATATGTGTTTTATGATGTGTAATCTCCCAGTGTCTGTTTCTGTCATCTCTAAATTGGGCTATAAGCAGACATGCTGTGGGGCTGTACACAGGCGTGGGGAGGAGGAGGCTGTGCTGTCTCACAGCCGCTCCCCAGTGCTGCTTGTAATTCACATGTAAAACTGCTCCTCTACTTACGTGTGCACACCTTGCAGGAGGGATGTGGAGGTTAATTAATTGCTGTTTGAGAACTGACTTAGAATGTTTGGATGAAAATGTAACTAAATATAAAATGATTAAACTAATTTTGGGGTTGGTGTAATCCTCCTACAAGTGAGGAAGGATCATGGCCCACATCTACCTTCTGTGTTGACCTTCACAGGTACCTACGTGAAGCGCTTCTGTGTTCCTCATGCAGAGCAGATAGGGCAGAAGGCAATTTTGTCATGACCTGAACTATTTCCCTTTTTCCAAACTCTTTCTGAAAGAGAAAGGCTTGACATTTTTAAAGACTACAGTTGACTCTGATGGAAGTAATTTGCCATGCCTAACACAGGTTATTTGGTGTTTGGTGATGGGATGGGATACAGGTGTGTCATAGAGCAGCAATCCTCTGCAAAGAGCTAATGAAGGGCCTAATTGCTTAGACTGAGTAGCTGACTAGAAGCAGCTGCTGCAATTGACTGCCCCAGTCAAATAGGGGCAGGAGGCACCAGAGAGAAAATGGAGGAGGCAGCGTGAAGGTGGGGTGTACTATTCTCTGCTGTTCACCAGGTATCTGCATGCTAACAAGGAAAAAAGTAGAGTGTAGTGTTGGGATGGGCACTTCTCTGCCAGCCTCTAGAAGAGCAAAAGGGGCAAAGGATGAGTGAAGTCTGTAGCGGGGTACAGCCCGTGGCTTTCTGGTCTTTGGTATATGGAATTAATCCTTTTTGCTCTGGTGAAGGGTGAGTACTTGAACTATGTAAATAGAAAAGTTTGTGTGTTTTATGCCCAAAATATGGTATGAAGAGATTGTAGGTACTCTTGAGGCCTTTTTGCAATTTAAAACTCATTTGATGTGTAAATGCTGTAAGCTTCTCTAATCTCTATTATGTTTGATTAGAAAAATTATGTGTGGGTAACAATCTGAGCAGCTGGATATGTGTCTGGTTACTGTGGAAAGTAACTTCTCTAGTTTACAAACCTGCATCAGTTAGGAAGCATGTGCAGAGGTCAATCTCTTCTTAATTCTTCTTCCCGATAGTGTACAAATTTCCCTTTTGTAACAATCTCTCTCTCTCAAAAACAAACAAAAGACTTCAAGAATTCAGGGGCTGAGAAAGTTAGTACTACTGTGGTTCTTGTTCTCCTTTTCTACTGTATTAGAAATCCTTCTGTGTGTGTAGTGCTAAGGCTGTTAGGAAAGCAGAAGGAATGGCTTCATCAGCAACCTGCGTGGTAGCTCTTCCTTGTAGGCAGATACAGTGGTATCCCAGCTCTTCTGATCACAAAAAAAAAGCAATAAAGTCCGGTTAATCCAGCTTTGTCTGCTACAACCTATGAGTCTCCCACCACTTTTGTATATGATAAGTCTCAGATATTTTTCAGGTCTCTATAACCAATTAATCATAGAATGGTTAGGATTGGAAGGGACCTTAAAGATCATCTAGTTCCAACCCCCCTGCCATCAGCAGGGACACCTTCCACTAGACCAGGTTGCTCAAAGCTTCATCCAGCCTGGCCTTAAACACTTCCAGGGAGAGGGTATCTACAACTTCCTTGGGCAACTTAATTGATAAGACACAATTGAAGTTTTAGTTTTTTACTTAATATGTTTGGGTAAAGGAAGGAATGATATATTTTCAGGTGCCATTCTGGTGGTATGCTGTGATTGGGAAATCCCTTAGCATCTTCCAGGAGCAGCCTGTTAGCTACTAATACCAGCACTGTTGTTCTTATACTCTGATTTCACAAGGAGCCATATGCTAAATTCTGTACTAGTTACTTGGTTCAAACTTATTTAACTAAAATTTTGTGTAGAACATATCATTCAAAGGGGAAGCGATACCACAATAAGTTTTAATGAATTGTATGCCTACAAATGTAATATAGCTTACAAAATGCCAAGACAATTGCATAACTACTTGTCCTGTAAATGCAGCAGTAGAAGGCTGTGCTCCTCCTTTCCCAAGTGTGGTCAGAACCTGAAAATTAGTCTTCACAGAGACAAGGTAACAATTAGACATTAATGGGAAACGTGTAATTGTGCTTTATTGCAGCTTTAGAATGCCTAGTTGCGATTCAAGGATTTTATGTTTAGTGATGTCAGCTTGAAGGCTATCATTGACCTCTTTGGTGCAGGATCAGACCTTAATTACTAATTTATAGGCGTGAGTTTAGCATGGTGCTTGGAGATATGCTACTATCTTGTGGAAGGAACTAGTCTGCTGTTTATTTTAGCTCTATTGGACAGTAAGATTGGATCTTGAGATTAAGCTTAACAAATGGTTCATTCATCACTTATTTCTATCCATGTTCATAGCCTGAATCAGGGTTGTTTGGGCTTGTACAGCAGATTGTCTCTGGTTCTTGGAGCTTTCAATCAGCTGCAACTGGCACTTTGGACTGGGGTGCAAAAGCAGAGTGGTTGTAGTGTGCAGCAGTAGCACTGCTCTGTGCTGTGTCTGGGCTATGGCATTGTTCTGTGAATGCTGCCTGCTATTGCAGGGGTGGGATGGATAGTGATGGATAACCTAAACTGGGAAAAAACAAATGGAGCCTCATACACCAGGCAAATAAAGGCATTGGAGATCTGAATATAAGGAAAGAAGTTTGTGGGACAACTTCTAATGTGGGTGAACTTTCAGGGTTTTCCCTGTCCCCTAGGGAAAACAGAGCTCTTCCTCTTTGGGATGGTCTGCAGAACAAATGTTCTGTGATTGCTTCTCTTAGTAAGAAGAAGTTACAGTGATGACAGAGAACAGCTAACAAAGGAAAAAAAAAATAGAAAAGGAAAGGTGAAGTAATGAGACAGAAAAAGAAGGTAAAAGACAAAAGGTGAAAAGGGAGAGAAAGGTGTCAGATTTCTTTTGGCATTCATGTGCTCTGTATGTAGAGTTTGAATATATTTTTCCAGAAGAGGATTTCCCCTTGCATTTGCAATTCAAAGCTTCTAGCAAATTCCACTGTTCCCCTTGGCACTTCTTCAGCCTCTGTGGATTTTCCAGTTCTGCTTTTCAGATGCAGTGCAGTTGTCAAACTGTGATGTTTTATTTTTTTTTTCTTCCCTGAAGTAATGTGGCTTAAGGTGTATTGTGGCATTCCTTAAGATTTTGTTTCAAAACCTGAAAATTGCAGGGATCTTGTTCTCTTCTGGATTTCTGGTTTAATTCATGGTCTTTAGGACTCCTTGGATATATGACAATGTTGCATGTCTGTCTTCACTTTATTCCTTTGCGTGAATAAGAAGCTTTGGGACTCTCTATGGTATAGGTAGATGGTGGGTACACATTTATTCTATTCAAGTAAAATACCAGTAATGGAGTGGCTGGGACATGATCATAAAAATAAATACCATCAAAGGGAGTGACATATTTGGGATGATAAATAGAGAAATGAGAGACTTGTTACATCACTGTCTTAAGAACAAAAAAGCTTCTAGCCCATGTTGTAGCCAACTCCATCTCCCATGTATGCCTATCCAAAATGCTCTTTTGGCTAGTCATTTGAAATTGCATTGATAAGAAGATAATAAACACTGTCTAACTGTAAACAGTACAGATGGTAATTTGCTTTATTTTTACCTCTCCTGATGTATAAAATTAAAGATTTTTAAGAGAGCCTTGCTTTACATGCATGTTGTTAACAAGCTGAAAACACTTCATATTTGTCAAAGCAAGACTGCAAAATAAAACTGTGATCACTAAAGCCTGGATATCTGGAGAGAACCTTTATGGAGGAGAATGGAGAAGTAACTAATGTGGTTCTTCAGAAGCCCACGTGCAGGGAAGATGTGCTAAGAAAGTGAAAATTGTTTCAACTTGCTCTGAACTGAAGTAGGAACTTGCTAATAGATCCATTACCAACATGAAGATATGCAATAAGGTTTTTCCTAATCACTGCTGTGAGGGGCTGGTGAAAGTGTTTGGGATAAGCTGCAGTAATAGCTAATTGTATGTGGAGGCCCAGCAGCTGGACCAGGCAAAGAGTTTCAAAGGGCTGCATGGGAGAATTCACTTCACAAGAGGCCCCTTTCAGATACTCTCCAGGTTTGGAGCTCCTTTCCTTTTAGTGCATGTTCTGGGAAAGCACTTTTATAATCCTCCTTTAGAGTTATTGCAAGCGAATGCAGTGATGGTTCAATGAAAAAGCATGAAAACAGTAATGGAATTTCTTTTATTTTCTTTTTTTTTTTCTTTCCTAATAGGCCCTTTAGAAAGTCAGACCATATGTGTAGAAGCCTTATTAACTAGAGGCCAGGTTTGGAAAGAACTCTGAATTACCAAAATGAATTTGAAAATAAACCTAGAAAGCACACATTTGAGTTCTAAATTGGTACTTACATAATTATAGGTCTGGCTTTTTTTCAAAAAAATCTTATGACAGTTCATTGTTTGGTGTAATTTTTATAAGACTGAAACTTACTAGGCAGAAAGACTATTGTTAGGAAAAGTTTAGAATGCTACATATTTCACTTTGAAATAGCTTTCTTATAAGAGAACTATAATTTTACATTCTCTGTATCTTAATACATTTATTGAAGAAAATGATTTTTGGTAGGCTATGTAAATGCTCTGGATGACCTACATATGAAATATATAAAAGTATTAGCATGTTTTATGTAGCAGAAGCTAAGACTGGGGGTGGAGGGAGAAGGCATTATTTCTCCCTCAATGCACAAAGATTTATTTTTTTAATAATTCTAAAATATTTTTGGTCTACAAGTGTTTCTCTGTTTATACTTGTTCCTAACCTGTTACAGGTATGTGTGTTGTAGGGCTGTGGGTTTTTGTTTGTTTGTTGGTTTTTTCTTGTTTCTTGTGCCAGCATAAGTAGAAAGGATGATCAACTAGCAGAAATAATGGGCAAATCTTAGAGTTAATCTCTACTTTTAATTCAAAAAATCTGGAACAATTTAAACTTTTTGGGGCTTTTTTTTTTTTTTTTTTTTTAAATTCATTACTGAATTCAACATTCTTATTAGTGAAACCTCTTGGAAATAACCAAATAGACTGCATTAGTGGAAAGTAATATGAGAAGTATAAAGAAGTACAGGAGAATTTTGCATATTATACAGTTCCCCTTATCTATTATAAAATGCCCATGCTTATCTCAGACTTCACCTGGCTCCTATATCTTAAGTTACTGGAAAGTTGCAGCATTTTGGTGGATGAATTAATTTAAGGCCTATATTTTAAGCATAATAGAAGGCAATGTTTATTTAGAAATGTATTTTTCCTATCTTGATAGTTTACTGGACACACTAATTGAGTAAATCTATGGTTCCTTGTGGTATCATGCAAACTAGCTAGAAATTCTGCTGTGAATTAACATAGATTTAGCTACAGATGGAACTGCAGGCAAGTCATCATCATTATGGTTTAAACCTATTAAAGTTTACAACTGTTGTTTTAAATCGGATATGTTTTTAAATAGGATGATTGTGAGAATCCTTTTGTGTTTTGAAGATGAAAGAAAATGAGCAAAAAGTTGATTAGCTGTGACATGATTTTAGAAAATAAGCTCCCAATTTAAACTGTTAAGTCTGAATATCTAATTTTTTACTCCTTCTTAAATGTGACTGGATACAGTTGTATCTTTTATTTGTTTCAAGAAAAGTCTGATTGTAAATGTAGGCTAAAGAGCATGCTGAAAGGCCTGGGCAGGTGTTGGAAACCTGGGATGCTGAAGCACAGTGTGTTTTGCTACCGGTGAGATAATGTGCTGTTTGGCAAACAGTGGAGCATAGGAGGAAGTGAGGTTTAGCCTTGGCATAGGTATCGGATGATGAAATTGTGTAATGCCCCACCACTCTGGGCATTAAGATGTGCATTAGCTTCTGCACTTGAAATTTCTCTGCAGCCTTGTGGACCATACAGAAACTTTCCACTATGATGGTCATGCTTGTACTTTAGAAAAAACAGGTAAATGACTGTTTAAAAAAATAAACAAAAGGATTCCCTAGGCTGCAACTCCCAAAGAGATTCTTCATTTTGAACAGGGGATTAATAGAAGGTAAATGTTTATGTATGAAATGTATTTTTGCTTTCTAAGTAGAGTTCAAATTAAGTGGTGGAATTATGTAATTTTTTTGGCTTACTAGGGGAAGCTTTGCTATACATTGGACACGAAATTTATTTGCCCTTTTTCAACTATTCATTTTCATTGTCCTCTGAAGTGAAATATTGACAAAGCTAGAGAGGGTTATTCACAGAACAAGTGCATCTCAGCAAGCTGTCCATGCTTTCTATAAGCTTTGATATGGGAGCAATTAGTGCCATGTCTGAGAAGCTAATGCCAACTTAATACCCCTTCTGTTCTTGACCCCAATCGTCAAGAGTTCATGAAAGGTACCTGCTGCAACTACTGTGTTTGTAATGCAGGCATATACACACTTAGAACAAGTTTCTGAGCATCAATCAGCAAGTAAGCAACTTCTGGTCTTTTCTGATTGTTGCCCATAAAGAGGTTTTTAAAGAAGAAAGAACTGAGGATCCTGAGAGGCCTTGGCTGATTAAGAGCTTTGTTATTTGTATAACAGTAATAAATTCAGGATTGCCTCAAATTAAACACTTGTCTAGTTGTAATGCTGGCATTCAAACCTCACTTTGAGGTCAGGCGTCAAAGGTGATATATTTGGCAAGTATTACTGCTGTTCAATATTAAAATGTCATAAATGTAATATTGAAACAACGGGATAGGGTATCTTAGATTTGATGGGATAAGCTACTACACAGGTCACATGTGAATGCGTTCATTTGATTATTTCAGGGAGCAAAGTCCCATTTGACAGTTTGCTTTTGGAATTTTTTATTCATGCTGAAATCTAACATCTGCCATTCAACTTGTTTCTGCCTGGCCAAGGAATCACCAGGAATTTTGCTTTGTTAGAGCAGTTACATCACCACAGAGGGAAGATTGCTGAACTTACAAGCTGCTTATTTCTGCTGTGCAAGCATTCAATATTTCACATGATAACTTTAATAAATTTCATCTCTCTGTTTAGAGAGACAAGCCTAATAAAGAAACAGATATTTAAAAGTTATTTTTAGTTAACATTTAGCATGACCAGGGCAAGCTTCAGGCAGGTTAGTGGGAGGTGAGAAGTTTGCAATGTCCTGAGGCATCCAGTTCCCCTGATCTTTCATATGTGATTAAATTTTGTTTCTAGATATAAATCTTGCCAAATAGCTGCTGGCTTTTTATATAAATTACAAAAATGTAACAGTGCAGAATAAACTTGATAAGCTGTATGAAGGCAAAGAGCAAGTTGCTTATGTTCTTCTCTTGGCTAATTGCTTGTATTCACTGGTTAGCAAGAGGCTGACATGCTAGAGCTTAAAGAATATTTTTTGTAAGCAGATGCAGCAACACATTTCTGCTTCTATTCTTAGCCTTTTTTTTTTTAACTGATTCTGGTTTTGTTAGAGTTGAGGTACACAAAGAGAGAAAACCTTTACAAAGAATGGACTATGTATGACAAAGCAGGGATTGTACATTGTTAAAGTGCAAGAGGAATTTTTGTCCTGTTCCCTAACAATGGGGTTCCTCTTCTTGGTTGATGTGTGTTCTTTTTTTTTCTTTTTTTAAATTAAAAAAAAAAGGTTTCTAAGATGTTACTTAAGTGATGCCTGTTGAAAATTTTTGCACTGCTTTGGGAGTGTTTGAGAGGATTCATGTCTTTGCTTGTGGGACTTTGGAATAAGGAAAAGCAGGCTAGCAGCTGAAATGTCCTCAAAATGACAAGCAGTTTAAGCAGGAGTGTCAGAAAAGCTGGAGAAGAAAGTGGAGATGCTGCCCTGCACCCTGCTGTGTAGGAAATATGGAGACACAAGAATGAGTGTAGAAGTACCCCACCTTTCTGCAGCAATCTTGCCTTATGAGTGCTTTTACCTGTGACCTTCTCTCCTGCCCTCTCTTTAGAGGGGTTGCAGAAAGGCACAGAAGGGATAGAGCAGAAAGAGAATGTTATTCTCTCTGGTATGGAAGTCTGTCATTATTACCTTCCTCATGATGATGGTATGTTTTTAAAGTAAGCAGCTCACCTCTGGGAAACAAAACTAAATGTCCAGCTTGGCTCTTTTTTGGAGGTGATCTTGGAGTGTATGGTAGCTCTGAGGCCAGACTCTGTGTACTGAAAGCTGTTTATTCATTATGTCCTGTAAACAGAGATAATTGCCTTGGGTGCTGTGATACTGCCATGTGAAACTGGGTAAACACAAACTAGCCTAATAGGACTTATGTTAGTATGAATAATTAAAACACATGCCAAATGCATTCATGGCAGCTTGCTCACTCTTTCACTTTGTCTCTTCACCTCCATCTGGTTGCACAGTGCTTTGAGGAAAGTGTCTGTGGCAGCCATCTCATCTCATAAGCCTTCCCAGTGCCCCTCATGAGGGGTGCATGGTGAGGAGAAAATGGCTGCTTCTCCTCCTCCCAGTGGCTCCCCAAAACTCAATGTGCAGCTAAATACTGAAAATCTTCTTGGGAAGTAGTTATGTAGTTATGGAAAAAGTGATTTAACTTCACTGCTTTTATATGTAAATGACATGATAATGGCTAGCAACCTCGGGTCAAGGGACTGTTGTCTTTACAGCTCCATCAACAGGAATATTGCAGGCAGGAAGGTCACCTTTGAGAGTGGAGATTGACAGAATAAACTGAGATGCTGGTATGAGGGAAAACACAGAACTTTAAATAAGGCCTGAGAATACAAGTCTGTGCAGATCTTGAACTTTGTATTTTCCTGCCAAAACATGTCTGGGGTATTGGAATGTGAGCATGTGAATAAATAGTATGATCTATATTATTTCTTCTTAAGGAGAGCCACTTCTTAGAGAGTTAAGTAGGTTCAAGGAGGATATTTTATGGATATTTTAATCTCTGAGACAAACACACACTTAAATTCTTTTCTACTGTACCTTTTAAAGGTGGGGAGGGGAAATTAAAAAAAGTAAGCTTCTACATCCCACCCTCCTTTATCCCAAAGAACAAACTTGGGGGGGAAAAATCTGCAGTTGCTCTTAAGCTCTACCACAATCTTGTAAGACAAAACACTAGGGTCCTTGTGCCATCCTCTTATTAGAGGCTTAAATGTAAGGAAATTCAGAGTTAAGGTTGCATCTGCCAAAGCAATTGTTTGACTTCTGTACTTGTAAACAAATGTGTGATACTATGTTTAAGGTTCAAATGCTTTGAGCAATTAAATTGTTCAGTTCTTAATAATAGCATATGGCAAATACACTTATGGGCCAACATTTAATATTATACCACATACCTGTGGTGGAGGTGCAAATAGCCCTATATTTATCCTCTTGCTAAATTAGGTTCTAATGCAATAACAATAATAGGAACTCTGTGATTATTCAACATTCATATTGAAACAATTAATTTGTGTTTAAATGCTGTTGAGTTCTGGTCTTCCCCAGTCTTGTGAGTATTTGTGTTTTCTGAAAGGTGGGTTCCAAAAACAGTCCTCTCACTAAAGATATTAAACAAGTTGTTTCAAACACGAGTTCCTCTGGCTCTCATTGAGTACCCAAGTGTCTGTGGCTTGCAGGGAGGGAGGCTTTTGGGAGGCGCCTGCAGAGGTGAGCTTCAGCAGCAATTGAGCCTGGCAATTGCTGGATGAGAGGAGTAACCTCTAGGCAAGCTTCAGAGATGGTAGAAGGGAGGATCTCAACTGTGACTGTATAAGGCTTGCTGTGAGAAACCAATAGTTACAGACTGAAGCTAAGGACTAGTCCTGCAAGTATGGGTCAGGAAGATTTGTATTTAACCCTTGTATTTTAATCCAGTTCACTCAGTACACCTTAGAGAATTGACAAAATCTTAAGGAGCCTGCTGTGCCTTTGACAAATAGATACTGCCAAGGAAGGATGAAAGAAAAACAGGGATACCAGCACCTGGAAGCTAAAAGCCATCCAAGTTCCAGGTTTGGGTGCACAGTGTGTTAGGGATATTGTGCAACTACCTTTGCCCACTTGTGTGTTTTTGTACCTGGGAGTGTTGTCTGGACTCTTACAAAATGGTTGTCTGGGATTCCTTTTTTCCCCTTCCCTCAGGTGAAATGCCTGTCCCTCTGCCCTGTACCTGCACAGTAGGTGGGAAACTTGCCAATATGTACTTTTGTCTGCACTGCATGTTGTCTGTGCTTCTATTTCTGACCAAGATCCTAGATGGATTATTAGACTTCTGTATGAAAGTGCAGATTACTTTTGGTGCAAGTGAGATAAGATCTGCCTTAATTCAATCCCGAGAACTAATTTATATAAAAAAAGTCTTGCAGGGTCATAGTCCTCATAAGGAAAAAATGTGTGATTTTATTTAAGAAAAAAACCCCCACACACCAAACAAAACCCCAATTGTTTTCCCTAAATTGATTGCAAATGTGTGAGTATAAGTAACATTTGGGTTTCTTTAACTAATTCCCAAGTGATTCAGCAGTTGCCAAGGTAACAGTGCTACTTTTAATAACAATAAAGAAAGCATATAAAACTTCCACATTTCTCATTGTCTAAGATAATGTTGCCCTGATGCTGTAATAACGTTATTAGCATGTACTTTTGTTCATTGAGAAGCATGTCTGGTTCATAAATTGGCTGTACAGTAGCGTCTAGCACAGTGGGGTCTGGGCTCATTAGGATTCCTGGATACTGCAGTAATGTGAAGAAATAATAAAGTGTTTTTTAGCCCCCCCATCCATTTCTTAATGTCTTTTTTGATTCTGCCTCCTGTGGCTGTCATTTTAGTATGTGATTGCCTTAGATTAGTTAGTTGAATATTACTGTGAACTTTTTAATGCAAAAGCATTAGTATGTCATAAGCAAGTCCTGCAGATAGTCTTCATGCCTAAGCTATACTTTATAAAACATTGAGAGCACATTTTTATTATTCATGGGAAGCTGTGTATTACTAAAGAAAACTCAGTTTCTAGTACTAAAATACTGTTGTTCTTGCATCTAGTGGAGCTGCCCTTTTTAAGTCTAAATGGATGTCTTCTGTTGTGCTTTCCCCGCCCCCCCCCGAAATTTGAGCTTGAACTGAACTTTGGCAGATAGCTCAATGTGGTTACAGTGGATATAAACTCCTAGGTCTGGGTGGATTATTTGCATTCTGAATACTTGACCTCATGTTTCATTCTAAATGAGTTTTCTACCTTTCTATCAAGATTTTGGCACTTCACAAATGAGATAAACCTGTTTTCCTGCTTATATTTCTACAGTCAAATCTGTGATTTGAAGGTAATTCTTCTTTTGGTGTCTGTAGTTGTGGCAAAATTTTTAATTAAAAAGGTGAAAATAAACATTCAAGAGCCTTTCACTGGAGATGTGGGCTGTTTTTCTTTTTAAAAAAAAACCCAAACCAACTATTGCTTTTAAATATTTTTATTTTGAGGAAACTGCACTAAAATTGCATGAGTAGTTACAGATGACTCTGTGCCAGCAACTGGCATTCTTGTTGAATTGGAAGTACTAAAGTTTAATCTATGTCTTCGCCCTCATGGGCTGAAGATGTGAGATGTGAAAGGAGGAATTGCTTCCTCTCTTGCAGTTTTTGCCAGTACTGACTCTCTTGGATGGTCCTCTCTCACCAATGCTTAATGACCTCAGGGGAGGTTAAAGCACGATTTGGTTCATTGCAGGATTAGATGGTAGCTTCTGAGGTATCATCTACACAAATGTCTAGTTCAAAGCAATAATGTATTTTTTGATTTACTAGTTTACTATGTGTTTGTGCGGATCACTGAGTGCTCTCAGTGCATGTGAATGTGATTCCTTTATTTAAGATTATTATTTCCAGGAGATCTGCTACAGCTGCCCACTTAAGGCCTCCAGAACCCTGAAGTGGACACAAGGGTCTGAAACAGTGTCCCACCCTCAAATTTCTCCAATGTGTACTCTGCAGTTGTGCACTAAAGGTATGTCCTTGAGCTGCTGAAGGATTTTTACCACACCCTTTCTCTTCTTAGCTTGCTGCAGTCTTTAGTGTCTGTCACCTGGGATTGGTTGTGTGGCCTCAGGGTTGACTGAGGATACGTACTGCTTTTATGAAGATCTTGAACAGATCTTCAGGTAGAAGTGCACCTTGGAGACCATAGGGCCCAAGACTGTCATGTGGGAGAGCCCAAAGGAGGGTACCACTTCTGATACATGTCCCTAGATGTTAGAGAAGACCTTATAGAGGCAAGCATGATGTCTAGGGATGCCTTTTTGACCTGCTCAATGCTACTGTCGGCATTGGAAACCCTCTATAATATAATAGTTGCAAGATCATTAGTAGCAACTCAATCTGCTTTGATTGTGCCACATAGGTTGTGTCTATACTGGAAAGATATGATACTGTAGGATTAAAACTGAGTGCATTTAAATTTGTATTTTTATCTTTGTCTAGTAGTTTTCACTACATGAGATAAGAGGATACTTTCTTTGACTCTATATGAGGACATTTTATCCCTGACAGCACCAAATATTCAGTATTTATTTTTGAAAGTTAACTACCTTAAAACAGAAAAACTTACCCTAAGGCAGAAAGTTTGCTGAAGACCTTTGACCTAATGAAGTCCTCCTTTTATTTGGCTTCTATGCAGGAGTCTGTTCCAACTTGATTTTGTCATTCAGATTCTTTTTTGCTTACACTAAGATGCTTTGGGGCAGGGATTATCTTTTTCTGGTCTGTTTGCACAGTGCCTAGGACAGTGTGGTCCTTGTCCCTGGTGGGGCCACCTAAGTCATGTTGTAAAGTAGATAATAGATTACTTTAACTGAGAAGGGTAGCTCAGAAACAGCTTATTTACTTATTTTTAAAGAATATTTCCAGGCAGGAGAAGTAAAGGAAGAGCAGAGTGGTGGTGACCATTAATAATCTATTATAGGAATAGACTGGAGCAGATAATATAACTGCCATAATATACAGACTGAAATCCAACAGTGCTGATTTAAAGCTCTGGACAAGATAAAGTGTTTATAAATCTTTTTACCTCTGTTCTGGGGGAAACTTTTTTTAGCTAAGTATCTGGTGGGCTGTATTTTAAGAAATGTAGAGCAGTTATTTCTTCACTGCAAATTTAATTGCCCAGGACTACAGTAAAGGGTCTTTGTGCTTAAAAAAACCCAAGAAAATGCTCTCTAAAAGATAATAGTCTTGCATTTTGCCTCTCTGTCCAGGCATGCATACACCAAAAGTGCAAATTTGCCATTTCCAGAGGAAATTTTTCCCTGTTAGTGGCCAAAGACTGATGTAATAGCAGACTGATGAGTTCAAGATGTAATTTTCCACATCTTTACTATTTCACTGTTTGGCTGGCATTCATCCTGCTGTTATCTGGTTTTGCCCCAGTGCAAATATTATTGATAATATTCCTAACAGAAGAGAGTAAGTTCTTAGTCTTCCATTCTTCCTTTTTCTATTTCACTGCAATTGGACAAGAGCTTTAACAGAAGAAAGTCTGTAGCTTGGTGGTAGCCTGTACAAAAAGGTATTTTTTTTTCCCCCTTTGGTATTTGTTGGTAAGGAAAGATAAGTATTTGAAAGTATTTTGAGTTATCTTAATCTGTTTTGTCAGTGTGCCCAATTCTTATGCTCAGCACTTGCTTTATGAACAACTGCCTCATTCTTTTCAGTTCTATACTGCACACATCTAGGAGTTGTTCTGTGGAGGTGTCACTGGGTATTTTATCTCCTAAAGTTGATGTCCATGATCAGCACCATGTCTGCTGTGGGCAGATACTGAATGTCTCATTTTGAAATGCAATGTATTGTCTGGACCCAATCAAGTAATGATGGAAAGAAATGTTCAAACAGTATCTTAAAGAAAATGGGGCTTGAGGGAGTTTAAATCAGTGTCAAATGGTTCTAAGTTCTGCTTGGATTGATGGGCTTCTGCTGATTCATTAGTGGCCTGCCAGTAGGACTGCTGCTACGTTAAAACATAGGCCTGCCCAGCTTTGGATGGAAAAGCAGGAAATAGCCTAAATCCAGTTAAGGACTGAGTTATTACAAGCTTCTGTCCTGGCCTAATTGGGAGCAGTACTGGTGTTAAGAATATACAGGCTAAGGGAGTGTTTGAACATTTCCTGTAAAACTTCATGCTCAGCAG
>NW_010321625.1:88237-112591 GCF_000700745.2 Antrostomus carolinensis
AAATTCTAATAGTTGACTGTGAAGGAAGCACATACTATTTGTATGTTTTATTAGAGATGATGTAGTAACATATTTGAATTCAGAGAAGCTTAGGTGACATTTTGATCAAGTTTCAATCTAAGGTGATGCTGCCCAGGGCCAGAGCTGGCAAATACTGTCCCTTTTTCCAATTGCAAATGAAACTTCTGCTATTGTAGCTGTTATTTACTGCTTTAGTCACAAGCGTGTCTTATTTATTTTCAATGTGAACTGCTTGTTAACTATTCTCTTCCACTATCCACTGTGTTGGATGCCTTGTTGCTTGGCTCACACAGCATATGAGCTATTTCTGGATGGATGGCAGAGATTCTTTTTCTTTACTGCTTGATTATTTTTCTAAATGACCAATTACAAATAGATCCTGCAAAGTATTTCAAGATAATCTTAAATGCTGAATCTTATGGAATACTGATATCTGCAGAACTTTTCTTGTTTGGAAATACTTCAAGTATCCTGTCACCATCTTACCAATGAGCAACAAAAAGCAGCAGAGCCAATGCTGTATCATTGAAAGCATTTGCTAATAATTGATTCTAAAGTTTGATCAGCTCTATCAAACAACAACAACAACAAAATAATAGAATAGTTGAAGGTAGTGTGGTTTTTTTTTTTTAAAGTTAAAGTGGCTATAAACCAATTTAAGATATTATGTGCTGAAGCATTTAAAATCTGATCGTGAATGTTTGAAAGGAGTGAATTTGAGAACAGAAACCACTTTCACCTAAAAAATTCAGGAAGCTGATGCAACTCAGTAGTTTTTCATGGTGTCAGAAAATGGAAGCACACTGCTGCTGAGAGGTGCTTAGTGTGTGTAAACACTAGGCTACTTAAGGCTGTGAAGTATTCAGGAGTAAAGATAGCATTGAAAAAACAGTCTGGCAAGTTGAGATGTCTGAAGGTCATTACTGCTGTCACTGAGTGGTGGAGTCCTGTTTTTCAAGTTTTTTTAGGAAATATTTTTTATGGTCTTGCCAATTGCCTTAACTAGTGCCTGAGACTGATATATGTGGAGTTGTGAATTTTGTCTGATCATAAATCACTTTGCTAAACATGTTGTGGCAATTACTACCCAAGATCAAACACTGTTGTTTCTGCCAGTAGGTCTTTTTATTAATATTATAATTTATTTTAAAAAATGGAAAATGAATTACTGATAACCCTTTCAGTTATACTCAGAGCAACATTGGCTCTTTAACTTGTTAGTAATTTAAAAAGCATTGTACAGGTTTTCAATAGAAGGAGAATGTGATGTATCCAAGGAAATGGTTCAGAAGAACATTACTTTTAATTACTTTAACATGATGAAACTAGGTAACTGGACGTTTTGTTATGAAAATGTTCATGGTTGGGATAATACTGCTTCTGTTATTTATTGCCACTTGATGACCGAAAAGGAAGGTTTGAAATATTGATTGAACTTTTTAGAGTAGTACTGTTCAGGTTTTGATTTGTAACTGTGAAATAAAACTCTATGAACTCATTTATGTTCTCCCTTGTACCACTGGCATAGTAATTTGGATGCCAGTTATGAACCTGAAGCAAACTAAAAAATTGGAACCTGTTCAGTCAGTGGAAGGCTACCTTTTCTCAGATTGCCTCCCAGAGACCCACTAAAGCCAGGAGGTCAAAGCTGCTATATTCTGGTTTCAAGCTGCCCTTTCTGGCTGTGATGGACAGCTGTTTGGTTTTGACATGGGATAGTTTGTCTAAGGAATGAATGGGTAAATCCTCTGGAAGGAGGGGGAAGTGATCTACTGAATGCAGTCACAGGAGAGATTTGTGAGGTGTTGGATGTAGTAGATAAGGAACAGCAGAAGAGGCTACTTAGGAGTGACTTGGGATCTTGTGCAAAAAAACAACCAAGCCTCAGGAATACCAGGAAAGGCTTGTGAAGGATGAGAGTGTACTAGGGAGAATTTGCTGCAACTCAGATTCTATTGCTTGTTTTAAAATGCAAGAAAAAGCCACAAAACCTACTTTTAATACTATTGCTTTAGCATTCAGTCTTGCTTTTTGGTGGTGTTTCATGCTGATAATGTGGAAAAATGTTGCATTGCTCGCTCTTTCTTTGTGTGACCCTTTGTGGAAGTTTGTATGTGCAAGCCTGTGCATGTGCTATATATAAGGTGTTATCTTCTGTAAGCAGTGTTGTCAAACCAGCTTGTCATATTGTTAGGGAATTATAAACTGGATAATGGGTCATGTTCATAATACATCTGGCTTAAGATCTTTGCGATCAGACTTTCCATAGGAGCTGACAGAACTGAAACATGCTCTTTCCATTTTCTTGTTCAATCTACAATTATTTTTGTGCTTTGACTTATTTCTTTTTTTTTTTTTTTTTTTTTTTTTTTTTTTTTTTTTTTTTTTACACAAGAAACCCCTGGGCACAAAACAGATTGCCACAGAAACAAAGTGCTATTCTATAGCTGTCTTTAACCTGTGATGTTTTTTCCAGGCTTGGGAGCAAGCCAGTGTCCATGCATTGCACTTACGGCAGGGCTGTGTCTTGCTGGCATTTCACAGCTCGAATGTCTTCTGTTGTTCATTCAGAACAGATTTTTTTTTTTTGTTTAAGGAGGAGAGTTGATCTAGCCCTTATCTTGCCTGAACTCTAATATGGCAATATTTTTCCTTTTTAGATCTGCTTGCATATGGCATTCAGGTTTTGCCCCAATATTGTTACTTGCTATTAAGAAGCTGCCACATGCCATTGGAGAGTTGATTGCTTCTAGGGAAAGGGTGAAATGGAATTTATACAGAAAAACAATAAAAAATTTTGAGATCCTTTATAATGAAGGACCTCAAAGAGATCTTATTATTTAGACTTTAAGTAAACCAGATTAGAAGTTTCTGCTTTCTCTTTGTGACTTTCAGATCAGGCAGATAGTGAGATTACCCCAAAATGCCTTTTTGTTTGTAATTCCAATGTTTCTTGACAGACTTGTACTGTCAAGTGTATTTCTGTGTCAACTGTTTTGCTTTTCTTACATTTGAACAAAGATTTTTGTTTCAAAGGTCAGTAACTTTGGTATCACTTTGCGAGATAGTATTATTGTAAATGAATTTTTTTCGGGGGGAAATAGCATGTCTTACTTTAATTTTCAGTAAATAATATAGCCAGGCTAAAAGAAGAAAAATCTGGGCTTTCGTTATCAAGAAATCTTTAATGTTATAAAATTGCACACCTATACTTAACTACTGGTATTGTAGCTGTGCAAGCTTTTATAACTAAAATGCTTGTGCCCTTGATTATCTGATTTACAGTGGCAGAACGGGCTATTTAAATCATTGTGATAAAATGAATTGAGCATCATGGCACTTAAACCTCTTGAATACTAATGGATTTAAAGCACAGACTTTTTTTGAAACAGTGCCCATTCATCCTCATCCTAGTCATCATGCTTCTCTGGCTCTGTTCTCTTCTAACCACTGATAGTAGCACTCAAACATCTGGACATTTAGGGAAAAAAGAGAGTGAAAACACATAAGTATTTGATTGAAATGATATGTGCAGTATCCTCTGGGATGAAAGGAATGCCAGAAGGATGTAGTATAGTGCTATTTGCTCTAGATACTTAGACTCCTGGAAAATTAGTAGCCAATTTTCAGAAGTGTGTTTTTTGAAGGAGGAATGGGGGGTGGTGGAGTTGTTAACTTACCACTCTGAAGATCTTTATCTGCTGATAAATGTAAGGCTGTGGATCTATGTAAGACTTAGTCTGCTGTTTTTCTGTAATACTCTTGTCTTTCCTCTGCCACCCTAGTCATGGCTAACATTGAGAACAGCTTGCACATGAATTTTCAGAAAAATTGAAATGTATTGGTAGGATGGGCACAACTGCTTCTCAGACTTCAACAATTCTAGCACTTTTTGTTTCCAGGGAGCTCTCTGCAAACTAAATGAGAAAAATATAACCATATACACCTTTTAATAATGTCAGTGACTCAAGTTACTTTATTGTTTGAGATGATTACTGTAAACAGGACAAGGAACCAATATTTACTTTTGCTTTAATCTTTTCCTGATGATTCATGAGAACTGTTGAAATTAAGCAATAATTAGGATCTTATTCTACTATAAGAAAATTCCTGTCACTTACCATGTGCTGTTTCTCTGGTTAGCAGAGGGAATCTGACTTAAGAAAATACCTCAGAACTTCACCACTTGGAGAAAATGGAATATTACTTCTGACTTTGGTGTGGCTGCATCTGTTAGAGAGTGTGTATGAATATGTAAATTATGCTGGATGTATGGTCTATAAAATGGTTTTGGGATCATAGGATAAAAGTTGCTGTATGAATGTGAATTAAATTATCTGATGAACTATAGCTCTAGGGCAGGGATGAGGGTTTTTGGCTGGGGCAGCTTATTACACCCCTTCTACAAGGCACTCGAGCACTGTGTATCCAGTTCTTCCTTGTTGATTAACCAACCTAGATGATCTAAATGCTCCTGTATCCCGTTGTATGACAGGTACTTCTCTGGACACGTCACTGATAGTTTAAGGGATGTACATTCAGTCATACCTAATAGATTTAGGTTTTGTGAAAAAATATTGTGATCTTTACTAAGGAAGACTAAATGATAAACATTCAGGACTGAAATACTGAGTCCTTCCAAACAATGATTCCAAGTGCTTTTCTAGGGTAGGTCAGGAAGGTGCAGAGCCAGAAGCAAATATTGCTTCATTATGGAGCCACAGTACTTTTCTTTCCAGGAGAAACCCTCATTCACTTATTCAGCAGGTCTGCTCCTGGGGAATGATTCCTATACCAGTGCTTCCTTGTTTTTTTCCTATTCTTCCCAGCTTTACCACTCTTCCTTGTTCTAGTCTCCCCTCTGGGATCTTCTCCATTTTCCTTTAGAACTCAGATTTTCCAATTTTACTCTCTTCTCCTTGCTCCTGTGTCTTTTCCTCTAAATATCTTGGCTTCAGTCCTCTAGTCTTTCCTTGCCCTTAAAAGCCTTCTGACAATAAGTTTCATGGAAAATCTAGCTTCCAACTTTTCATCTGGGCATGCCTGGGAAAGAAGAGCTATATTAGCAACTGGAAGTTCTGTGTGCTGTGCTCTAGGGAGATGATGCACACAAAAAACATGCCAAGAAAAGATTAGTCAAGGTCAGGGGCAATCTAGCCTGGACTTGTCTTGGTCAAAACATGCCTCTTATTTTTAAGTGCAAGAGAAGTACCTATTTTTAATGTTTTTCTAAGGCAGGGACATCTTGATTTGCATTATTCCAAAGCTTCTCTGGGCTACAGATACAACTAGATTCCTCTGACCAGTCTGTGTTCCATAAAGATGGTAAATAGGTACCTTTCAGTGATACAATTAATATTAATCTCCAGCCCTCTTGCTGTGGCCATCAGCAAGCCAGTGGTATCATAAGCAGCTGATTCTTAGGACTTTATAATAAGTAACACTTGTGATTGATTACCCTCTATTTTTTTGAAGGCTGATGTATAAAATTTGTCAGTTGGGGATCCCTTGGAGCTAGAAACATGTTTGATCACATCTGCTGGCAAGCAGAGGCCAGTGGGGAGTGTAAGAGGGAGTCTGGCCATGGGTTCAGGCAATTGCTTTCCCTAGCTATTTGCTCTGGCACTGTCTGAGATGAGAAAGCAGGGGATTTCTGAAAACCTGTTTTGCTCAGTCCCAGGCTGCAGGGGAAGGGCATTCCCTCCCACTCTTCCTTCCCTTTCTCTGTCAGTCCTTGTCTTCACTGTTTCACCTTGGGGCTAAAAAGGGTCTGGAAAAGAGAAAACTAAGAGGACTGGAGAGGAGCAAAGATGTATGTAGTATTAGGTGGCAGTTAAAATGGGATTATCTGGAAAGTGGGAAGGAAAGAAGAGGAAAACTGTTCTCATGCCCCAGTCCTAGTAGTTTTACTAACACCACCTATATGCTTAAAAGCAGGAGGCCTGCAAATACTCATTTTGAGCACCTCTACTGATTCTGTGTATTATTAGAGGCGTGTGAAGGAGGTTTGCCAGTTAAGGCCCTTGCTTGCTTGTAATGTAGTAAATGTCTGTTTGAAAGAACATGTTGTTTGTCATTTTTCCATTGCAATATGTATACCCACCCCCTTTCCTAGGTGCCTAAACATGGAGGCTATTACAACTGTGAAAGATGTAGCACTATGAATCAAAGAAGAGCAAACCAATTTGGATGAGGTTACCAATATCCAGAGAAGAATCTGCAGGAAATTATTTATTTACTGACTTTTAACCTCATCATCTTGTTGCTGACTGTAGATAACTTGCAATTTGCTTGATGCAAAATAAAATCTAGAGACTTGTAGACCTCTCTTATTTGGACTGGTATTGTCCTATACAGTTGGTCAGATTGAAAATGAATATTATGGTTTCATTTGGACTAGATGATCTTTCGAGGTCCCTTCCAATCCCCAACATTCTGTGATTCTGTGATTTTTTAGACATACAAATGTTTTTTGTTTTTCTCTAAAAGTGTTCTGATATCCTAATGTTCCTGCCAATAAACTCATCTACTGGATTATTCCTGGAAGATGAACAGAAGAGTTTATGAACTCTTTATGTGAATTATTTCTTTTAATTTGAACAGGTTTCATGAAATGACTTTTTTTTTAGGGCACTTTAACCAAAAAATAGCTGCTTGCCAAGCTCCACCTTGACCTCTGTTTACCTTTGAGGGCAGCCAACTTCTCTTTTCATCATTTTATGTATTGAAATTAATGGGTTTTGGCTGGTTCAGTAGAAAATTGTTTCCTGAAAAGCATCCTGAGAGGTTGTTTTCACAGTACCATGTGTACTTGAACAGACATGCTAAGTACCAGAAAGTCTCACTCAAGCTGTTCTCTCGAGACTTCCAGTTCTGCTTTGCAGAAAACTGAATTTTCTGAACTTCTGGGGTCCTATCCTAAACCAAGCCTCTGAACCTCTTTTGAAGCCTGCCTGTTCTTACAAGAAACCTTAGTACAGAGGAGGTTTGTTTATGAAAGGATGTATTAGACTCCTTCATTTGCAGCCAACAAAAGCAGTGCTCTCTTTTCTTGGCTGCTCTAATTGATTTTTATTTTTTATTTATTGTTTTGAAGTTAAACAAATAATAGATTAAAAACCCTCCAACCAATGCCTCTAGGTATTTTTGCCACATAGTAAAAATACAAGTACTAGTGCAAACAAAAATCAAACCACTGAAGCTTGGAGTATAATGTTGCTTGCAGATGCTTTGTCCATGTCTATTAACTTGTTCATAACCACATCTCTCTTCACAGGCTCTGCTGCCATTGCTCTGGATTTGTAATGTTGGAACTGGCAGTGGCAGCAATGCCTGAGTTCAGATGAAGCTGGCAGATGTGTAAGAAACACAAAACTTGTTTTGGTGCAACTATAAGAGTATCTGAGTGACTATAATAAAGATTAGTTTCAAGTGGACTTTATTCAGTCCATCCCAGGAAAAGTTTAAGCATGAATATACTGTTGTAGTTCAGAACAGATAATTCCAATTTTGACCCCATTTCCTATACCAAGTAGGCGAAGGACAATTAAAAACCCTCTTAAGAAAACAAAGTTTTGTATTCCCTCTTAAACTTCAGTGCAAACTGAATCTTGTAGTGTTTTCAATCTGGTTAGGCTTCAGCTGTCAGTCTTTCTCCTTTTCCCTTCTATTGTGCTACTGTTGGCAGCATTTAATGAATATTTAAATGTATGACATGACCAGGCTGGGTCACTTAATAGAATATGAAATGTCTTCATGAGAAACAGCTTTTTCCTACAGTCATGACAAGGCCATTAAGAAAAATTAACTTTGTTAATCATTTTGGGCCACAACACTTCTATAGAACATAATTAAGTTTGAATCTGTAGTGAATAGAGAGTTTGATCTTAATGTGTGTATGTTCATAGGCCTTTTGATGCATTTTTATGTTACAGGCAGATTACAGATCTGGTTCAGCAAAGCAATGAACAGAACAATCTTGTACTAAGCTGAGTGGTTAGTTGAGGTTCCTGAGAAGTTATTTAGGTTCTGGATGATTCCAAATCCTGGCACCGGGTCTCTTCCCTGTAGCCTTCATTTAAAGGTCACTGCTGACCTATTGACTGCCTTCCCCCAACATGTGCCACTTTAAATGTGAAGGACTGCTGGATGTGTCTGCTGTGCTTGTTGTTCTTCAAAACTACCAGTGGGTCAGATAGAAAGCTTCATGATGAACTCTCACTGACATCAACTGATGCCAGTGTATATAAGGTGCATTTATGAACTAATGATGGTAAGCAACTGCAGATCTTCATAGGGAGACCAGAACAGAAGGCTGATCATGAAAATGAATGGAGTTATCTTGTGTATGTTAAGATTTCCTTCTGAACAAATGACATTTTCTTCATTACTCTCAGCACATAAATTTATGCCTAATCTTGGCAGAGAGCAATCTCATTTTTTTTGGTTTAGTAATGAAACTAATTTCACTTATTAGTAAGGGGATAACTTTTTATATGTTAGGAAGCCTGCCTTTGGAAATTATACAGTTGTCTGTATTCCGTGTTGCTTGATAATGAGATTATGTGAAATTTAAAATATACTCATTGTTTTTACTTATTACTATGTAGTGAAATTTATGGGCTATGCTTCAGTTTGTGCAGCATCATGACCACTTTTGTGGTATTTAACTAGTAGTCATTTGCTGAGTACTTAAAAAAAACCCCAAACAAACCACCAAACAACAACAAACATCAACAACAACCCCATCCCCCCCTCCAAAAAAAAAAAGCAACCAAAAAAACCACCCACCACCAGCCAGTGTTGGTGGGGAGAAATGGTTTTACCTGAATGATATTTGGCTTTCATAACACCTAATGCTTTAAGGAGTTCTTAACTCTACCTCCCAACCCCTGGTAATATGGGAGAAATATCTACTTATAAGAAACTGGTAAATGGTTGAACATTCTAAAGGAACTAATCTTAAGATTTTAAGAAAGAAAAATGTTAAGAACTGTAATCTGAGTTAGTTCTACTGTAAAAGTGGACGGAAGCAGTGCTGAATCAGTCATCGGCTTTGAGGACTTCAAAACAGTCTGTTAAGGCAAGATATTGACCAATTAGATATCCATGTGGTAGTTAAAATTGCATCAGAATATTAACCACTTCCAATTTTCAGTCAAATGGCCTTTTAAAACTTTGACTGAAATGTTCTTGGTTCTTGCTGCATGGCAAGAGAGAAAAAAGTGCTTGAAATACTTGTTAAAAATAACCAAAACACCATATCCAAATTATTTTCATGCCAAGTTGTTCTGTATGTAATTTGAAAGGGCTATGATATTCAACTATTGAGAACTTTAAAAGGAATATTGATATACCCTTATAATATTACCATACCAGTGCAAATGATACAAAAATTTCCATTGTAAAATGAGACATGAACAAATGCTTTAAAGAGCAGATCTTCCAAACTTTTGGTACATTTCAGAGTTTGGGATATTTATTTAAGTTGTTAAGGGAAGGGTAAAGAAATCAGCCAGACATTCGGGTGGAATGAACCTTATTTTAAATAAATTTAAATGCTATTTGTACTCTCCTTGATGAAATCACAGCAATTGCTTGAGGGGGGGACCTTTACTGTATGGTCTACAATTGCAGTTAAATTCAGTCTCATTAACCAGTCTCCTTGAGACAGCTCTTTGATTTATTTTTTTTTCTTCTGGTTATGGTTTTTTTTTTTTTTAAACATTGGTTTAGTAAAGAGACAGCTGAAAAGTACCTTGGGCTAATGGAGCCATGGATCCTCCAAAGTGACACATCAATTCAGTAAAGTTAATGTGAAAAAATTAGGCATTCTAATACTAGAGTCAGACATTTGCAACTGTCTAGTGAAAACAAGATAATAAAGGCACAGATCAAATTACCTGGGAGTCAGCATTAGTGCTCTGTGCTCCTGTATGTGCCACACAAATACAGTGTCAAGCATGTTTGAGTGATTCCTTCAGGAATGACAAGAAATGCTGTAATACTGAGGCTTTGCTGAGGGATGAATACTTGCTGTGTGCAGGGATAGCTATTTTAAAGATGCTGCCAGGACTGTTAGTTTTAGTTGCTCAGCATGTCCAGATACTGTTAGATTTATAATCCCAGCACTGCTGTCGAGGCTACATTTAGAAAGCTTGTTTTGAAATGTTTACAGGAATATTCAAATTTAGTTAATTTGAACTGTCTGATCTCTTGAAAATTTGTCCTGCAAAGGATCAAACTAAGAACAACTTTACTCCAAATTTGGGTGTGGGTTTTTCTTTTACATGAAAAGGGAAGGAACTAATTTCTTCAGGCAACCAAAGTATCGGTGATGTTGATTGATTATTTAATGTTTTGCCATATTTGAATATAGATGCTTACTAGGGGAATTCAGATTCTCAATGACTGACGCTGTGGAGTGTGTGTATATTTTTTGTTTGGGTTTGGTCTTTATATGTCAGAATTTAATAAGAAAAAATGAATAAAATGGGCTGAACCAACACTCTGTGTGCTTATTCTGGCATATGCGAATGAGGTTATTGTTCTTGCTTGAAAAGTCATAAGGAGAATTGGGTGGGAAAGAACTAGGAATGATATGTGCTGTCATTATTTTATTTCTATTGAAACAAAACTTGTTTCTTTGTTAACACTTCGATGTAAGTGCTCTGAAATAGTGTATGTTGTGCAAATGCTGCTGCAGACTCCTTGATACGTACAGTGTGTTACTCCTTTCTATGGCACTGTGGCAAAGACCAAACAGTACTCAGTGAGTCCTTCTTGTGCTGCAAAAAGTAGGAATGAATAGACAAAATGTTTAATAGCTTTCTTCAGCCCATCTCTTCCACACATTCTCTATCTCCAGAGTAAAATGGTATAACTTATCCTGCCATGGGTTGCTTTTTATAAAACTGAAAATGGAGACCCTGTGCAGTGCTGAATCTATTCCTTTCCCAGCTTTCTCTAACACTATGTAGCTGTGTTATTCTCTCACTTGAGCAGAGACCTTAAAAATTAGCCTCTCATAACTGAAATCTTCTGTCGCTCTAAAAAGCGGGCAACTCTTCTTTCACTGGAGGAGATCTAAGGAAAGTCCAGCTAAATGGAAAAATGGCAAGTGTGGTGTTTCTTTTTAAAATTTTCAGTACAAAGGGCTTGGAAGGCTGTTAAGCTCTTTTGCATTTATATATGCTACACACTTGGTATTAAATGCCAAATAGTTGGTATGAGCACAGAGGTGACGATATTTCAAATATTACATCACTGTGATAGCATATATGCATGCACTAGGCTAAAAATCATAGAAGAAAAGTAGAATTATAAGTTAGGATCTATAAAAGTAAAAATATTAATAAGCTTTTATGATGTCAGACAAATATTTTATCTTTTCAACCATCCTAAATGAACTGAGCTTTTAAAGGAAAAAATATTCTATAGCACAAGTATTCAGTATATGGTTTAAATTTAATCACTATTTAAATTCATTAGTAGTGGATGCTACTATATTGAGGGACTGAGGGAGTCTTTCATTGGGTACCTATGGAAATAGAATAACTTTTTCTTATTACTTTAGATTGAGAAACTCAATATGCACAAGCCAATTTAGTAACTCCTTCAGTGAGAAAGCAATGATTGAAAAAAGTGAGAAAATGATTCAGATGTATGGGGAAAGATTTGCAGGTGTAGTAATTGTATGCTAGAAATGCAAAGATGTCTTTTAGTCATCATTCACATTTGTTTTTACCTGAAAAACACAGGAATTGTGTCAAGATAGTAGAAATTGTAAGTAATGAGTGGCAAGCACAACTGGTATCTACTGGTATTATATGGGGAAATAGAGATTAAAAGCTTTAAGCAGACTTTAAAACAAAAATAATAAAAATGCACAATTTAAGAGATTCTTGAGGTCTAGAATGTGACTAATATATGATGCCTTTATTTGAGAGGGTAAATGAACATACTAGAAAACTTTAGACTTGACTTTTTCGTGTCATTCATGTGGAAAGTCTTAGAATGCTATTTTAAAGTTTAAGTGAATTTTAACGACTCAAATGAGAACACTTGGAAAAAACATCATATGATTAACTCTTTACTTGCTGAAGTATAAACCAGTCCCAATGGCAGGATGCAAAGGTGTATGAAAAGCCAAAGAGGTCCTTCTAGAATCATGAAAGCTCTGAGGAAAGCTGCATAGAGATGATGCTGGGTATTACAAAGTGCTGGTACCTTTTTTGTCATCAGTGTATTGCTCTTCTTGATAGAAGCCAGACAACAAAATTTGTCTTGAATATGCTTAAAATCTTTAAAGATTATAAGAAAATAGTGTATTAGTGTAACTTTAAAAACACCCCAACGAAACAATGCAATATACTGGGGGTGGGGGGGAAGGCAGGAATAGCTCAGAGAGCTAAATTTAGGAGGCAAATCGGAACCATCAACAAGCTTTACAAGTTCTGAAGGGCTTGTAATGGGACATCTTAAGATCTGTGGTGGAATCCAGGCTTTACTTGTGTACCTTAATTGCCTCTGACAAAGCTATATAAAACAAATAATTCAAGGTTAGAAATCAAATGAAAAGGCACAACAAATAATGAGGCTTCCCTCACTACAATTAGGTGCAAGAGATTCGCATCTTTTAAGTTTCTGCTCGTAAATTGCAAAACACAGTCAGTTAGGAAGATATAAATGGCAGAGAGGGGAAGCATAGCAAGAGGCATTTTCAAACACTATATATAATAGGTGAGATTCCAGAGTGTGCTGCCCAGGAAAGACACTTTCAAGTGAACATAAAAAAACCTTGAAGTGCTGATCCCAACATGCACAGCTGCAGTAAAGTAGGCAAACAGTGTTACTGCCAGAAGACTGCTGTGTAAATAAGGGAGCTGCCATTCTCATTATCTGCTGGTTAGAGCATAAGCACAGGGTCTGCTCAGTGTATCTTTGACAGGAAATAGCCACTCTTAATAGGATATGAAGGAGATGAATCCAACTGGCACCATAAATCTTGGAGGTGTTGGTAAGCATGAGGAAATTAGGATCCTTTTCACTGCAGAAAGGAGACAGTTTTATTACTTCTTTTAAAGTGTATTTTTTGCCTAAGTGATATAGGTGCCTATTTTGAAAGCACCTCATTTAAATACAGCAATGAGGGAGGGAATGTAATCTCAACAGGGGAAGCAACCTGAGGTTTTGAGTAGATTATTTTACACAAAGATGATACAAGCTATAGCTGTGTGTTAGTTTTAATAACTCGAAGTAGGGTTTGGTGTGTTCACCCATAATGCAGTATGCAGATTCAGGCTTCTAGTACAGTTACCCAAGCAGTGTTGCAAAAGACCTGCTTGGCAGAGGATAATTAATGGCTCTAAGTGGTGCATTCCCTCTTCTCCTGCTAATCTTGGCTTCCAGCACCTCTAGCTTACTAAATCCAGCCATAATTTTCTGGATGCAAGTGCTATCTCTTGGACCAAGTAGTCCTGGGTAGGTGCAGTGTTAAGATTTATATCTAGCTTGGGAAACTTGGTTTCCAAACTTCAAACTTTGCAGCCCTTCCCCCAAGTTCTAATGCAATGGCCAAAGGCAACTTCAAAGCTGTAATCAACAATGTAGATAAGATACTCCCAAGGACCTAGCTAGGCACTTCCTGTGCTGAGAGGTGATTTTCCTTGGGTTGTGTTGGTGGTTTTTGCTGTTTGGTGTTTGTGTCTTTTTTTTTTTTTTTAAGCAAACTATATCCATGTCCATTTGATGTACAGTTCTGTTAGAATATGTTACTGTATCAGCTGGCACTCTTTGTTTTTATAACATGCTCATCACCATGGTATTTGAGCACTTTGTTTTGCATTGGTAACTGTAGAGCTTCTACTTATGTATAGAATACATAAGTTTTTCCACTAGTTCTGCCAAAAGGCCGTTACCCATTTCCTGTACCAGCTGGGGACTTCACTACAGGTTAACACCCAACCCCCTGCTCTACACCCGATGTAGAGGAGATGGTTTATTCATATTTCCTTGTTCCAGAACTGTGCAAAGTCCTCAGTAAATGGGCTGGCAAACACACCATACAGCAAGTATTTGTGGGGTTTTTTGTTCATCTATCCAGACTAAAAATGTATTGCTATCTGCAAATTGTTTAAATTCTTTATGCCCTGCCTTAGAAGTCTATTTTAGAACTGTTTTATGTGCAATCTGTTGTATGGTTTTTAGTTTTTCCCCCACTCCCTGTGTTACAGCTTTGCATGCAACCCAGGTGCTGAACTATTACGGATGTTTAGTCACATATTGGTGGAAGAGAAATTTAATGTGATATGTTGAGGGTTTTATATTGCTGTGTATGGTTCCTGGTCAGATTTTTCTGAGTCTAAGAAAGGAAGTTTTTTCCTGCTATATGGAAGGGCTTCAAATTCCCCTGGATCTGAAAGACAGTGTGCTGTTTTCCTTATTCACATTGCTAATAGTGATTTTGGTAATTCTATTCTGATCTTAGTGTTCTTACTGCATTGTCTATGCATTTTCTGATCCTTACTGGATCATCTTCAATGTTGATACTAAAAATAATGAGGGGCATCTATCCCTTTGGGCATGCCTGTTGGTTTCATTGGGCGTTGTAGATAATAAGTGTTGTCAATGAAGTAGCTTGTGAAAAAATGAAGATAATCTGTCAAGGAAAAGTAGCTTCTTGTATCCATGGGATTGCACTGTGTAAATCAGCTATTTTTATTTGCTGAAGTGATGAGATGGTCACACTGACAGCTTGTTTTGCTATCTCAAGTTCCAATTCCTTCTATAATCTTATACATGGTCACTGAACAGAGTTTTGTGCTATTCTGTAAACTTCCTCACATTTGATTAGGGCTCTCCTCACTGAGAAAAGTAGGGTTATAAAACTGTTGGTTAAGCAAGGATTTCACAAAACAGAATTGGAGAAAACTAATACTAAGAGTGATACTAACTTCCCCTATAACTTCAGGGAAACTTTGAATTGAAAAATTCTAGGAGCAGGGGTATCTAGCTTGTGATATTTTTTTTTTATGAGAAATGAAAAATTGCACTTAGGAAATGGAATATTCAGAATACAGTAATACAGACCTTGGGAAATGATCAAATGGAAACTTGTCTGCAACAAATTGCTTTAATGATCAGCATAAATGTGTTTTAATTTGGATTAATTACAGCCTGGGAAGAATTTACTTCTAAATAAACTTCAGGAAAATGTCATCCATAATGAATATACTAAATAAACTTCAGTATAAATAAATGGGTCATGGCTCTCCTTCCCACTGAAGACTTGCTGTGTTTAGAAAATGTAAACAAAGCTCTGCATATATACTATACCTTAAGGTATTTACGTAATGACAAAAGATCACTTTTTCATTTTCCAACCATCACCAAGGGATTGCAAAGCAATCAAACTTTAACAGCCAATTAATCTCTCTAGATGATGTTTGTGTAGCACTTAACCAGTTTCAGTAAATTAGATCCCTGTGGGCTGGGCTGTTACATTGATAGAAATGTTACTGCTAGCTGGAGGCATTCATTTACTAGTTTGTAAGAACAGCAGTATTGAGAAATTGTGAGCATATGGAAACAAACTCTCTGCACCTTTTTAAAAGAAATGCTGTTTGTAAAGAATAGGAGGTTCTGGGAGTCACCCAGCATGGAGCCTTACCAGACTAAATAAGTAGTTTGTCAGTTCTGTTGGACTGGAGAGACTGCTGTTAAGTTCCCTGTAAGAAACAGGAGAAATCCATTGGGAGGCAGCTGTGGCTAAAGAAATGTAATTCATTGCAATAGCATCTACTTAAGCAAACTGTTAATGGAGGAGACTTATTTAAAGTACTTCTCCTGTACACCTAAGAAAAATATATTAAAATAAATAAATACAACTTCTCCAGGAGAGCAAAAGCTCTCAATATATGTGAGATGAAAATCTACCAGAAAAGTATCATCTTGGAATGAAGCTGGAAACTCTTTTTCAATGTAGTGGTTTAAGGCATCTGCACTAGTTTTCAGGCTCCCTGTGTGCGAGTTGAAGCCCACAAAGCACAGCTGCAAACCTCTGAAGTGGAGAGCTGCATGACTGATATCTAAATATAGCTACAACTACTAGGTGCTGTATTCTCTGTATGTGTTCAAGGATCTTAATAGCACCATGAGTTCTATACTAGGTTGGTATAAGGATTCCATTGCCCATCATGACTCTGGACAAGGGACCTGGAGACTTAGGAATGAGTTCACCTCTGTCTGCTCCTTGCTTTGGTCAGTTCCAGAATCCTATATCAGATCAACAGTTCCTGCTTGCAGCTGCACCAGTGTTGCATTCAGGATGCAAATAAGGAGAATGGATATGACTGAAAGCATTTCAGCAACAGCTTCTGATCTGTGGAAATGTCAGGAAGTCTTGAGGGAGAAAGTAATTCCTGACAGAATGAATGTACCTGGTAAAAGTCAGACTGCTGCTCTTGAAGTAGGCATGTAGTCAGATGGCTGGGATCACTTACTGATGCTGTCACAGTGGATGTGGAAATTCTGTGTGTGAGGTTGACTTTTCCTGGTAAGGGTCAGGGAGCCTGTGGAAATTCAGAACTTGCTGTTGTTACCTTGGAGATGTGAACCCAGGAGTATCTTGGCCTAATCTGTTGGTAGGCCAGTTGGAGAGGCAATTGGTTTACATATATTTTAATGACTGGTGAATGTTATTAGTGTGACTAAATGCTTGTCTCTGAAAGAACAGGCTGCCCAAACCCTGCTCAAGCCTGCAGTTGTACTTTTGGTTCCCGGAATCAATTTGCTACAAGATGTGCATGAATATTTGCAGACTATAAAAGCTGTTCACCATCCTGTGGGTGATTGTTGAGGAGAAAGCAGGGCCATGAGTACCTGCTGACAAAGACAGGTGGTAGCAAATAGGAGTTGACCTTTGGACATGACCTTCTGCTTTAAAAAAAATAACTTGCATTATCATGTGGTGGCTCATGATGTGCCTTGGCCATATGGTGTTTGGGAGGGGAAGGTTTAATTATACTTTTAGGCAGCATATATACTTGCAAGGCCAAAGAAAGAGATAAAGGAGGTCTGTTCCTGTATCACACTGCCATTACTGAACTTGGTGATCATGTCCTGGAAATCACATAATAATTGAGGTTCGGAGGGGACCTCCAGAGGTCATCTGGTTCAACCACCCTGCTCAAGCACGGTCACCTAAAGCCATTTGCTCAGGGACATGTCCAGATGGCTTTTGAGTATCTCCAAGGGTAGCAACTCCCTGGGCAACCTGTGCTAGTGCTCAGTCACCCTCACAGTGAAAAAGTGTTTCCTGATGTTCTGATGGAACTTTCCTTCGATTTGTGCCCAATACCTCTTGCCCACTGGGGACCACTGAAAAGAGTCTGGCTTGGCCCTCTTTGCAGGGCTGAGTAGAGGGGAAGTTTCTGCCTCCTTCAGCCTGTGGGTAATATCTTGTCTAATGCAGCCCAGAATACCGTTACCTGCCTTTCCTGCAAGGGCCCATTGCTGGCTCATGCAGATGATACCATTGGCTTAGGTGCACTTGTTCTTGGTAACCTGTTTGACAGGATTTAGTATTGACTGTGGTCCTGAGAACAGTTTGAGCTCTTTAAACTGAAAACTGCTGCATCTGTGGCAGTTGGTCTTTGTGCTCTCTTAGTCAAAATTGACCCTTACTTCTCCAACCTCTTTTAGGTGTTTTCATTCTAACGCCTTTCAAACACTGCTCTGGACTTCAGCTATGAATACAGGGGAACGACAAGTTTAGCTGCAGTTCTAGATTGCTTCTTGGGCTACTGGAAGCATGATGGAGAAATGCCATGCATTGATTTACTTAAACAATACAGCAGCTTTCATAGAAGGAAAGAGATAGCTGTTAACCAGGTAAGCGGAAATTAGCATAGGGTACATGGATGCAGTAAGAGCAAATGTGTAGACCCTCGTGGCTCTCTCTGACAGTGTTTTAGCAGGACTTGCATTGCAAATATGTATGTTTAGAAATTCCACTTGAAGGCAAAATAGGAATTTCACCCCATGCTCTAGCAATTGTAGCACTTGCA
The DNA here is from genome assembly GCF_000700745.2 of Antrostomus carolinensis. NCBI lineage: Eukaryota > Metazoa > Chordata > Aves > Caprimulgiformes > Caprimulgidae > Antrostomus > Antrostomus carolinensis. The sequence goes on from NW_010321625.1 coordinate 106,327, forward strand.
AGAGTGGACAGGAAGCTTTTTGAGTGTGGATATTGTGGTCAAAACATAGTTTACAACATAGGGAAGCCTGTAGTATAAATGTGCTATTTGTTACAATTTTCTAACAAAGATTTGGTCTGAATGGTTGATAATGAAATGTTTTTTCAGTGCAGTGATTTTACTTACTGTTTAGATGCACAATGGACAAGTCTTGATAGAAGCTCTTTTTTGAGAACAGATGAACTGCTTCATGTATTGAGTAAAATTACAACTTCCTAAAATGACATGCTGGGAAAATAAATGTATCTAAGTGATACTTGGCTCTAGGGGTGAAATAAAAGAACAGAACTACAGGATTCCCTCTAGCCAACTGAAGTTTGAACAAGGTCATATAACAAAAGCATAATAATATCACTCTGGGTTTCTAGTTAACATTTCAGTATGTGCTCTGGCCAGTGAAAGCATTGCTATTTTTTTGTTTTGCACAGCTGTCTTCCATGTCATGAGTTTATATTTTGGTATTGTTGGATATTGCTGTCTTCCAGATATGCCTGGTTTCTGTCTCTTCCACACTAATAAGTAGTTTTTTGACTGTTAAAATAGTCCTCTCTTAGTTTCAACTACAAGTGACAACAGAGTATTTTTCTACAGTTTAATAGTTGGATATAACTCTTAAAGGTTACACTACATATCTGCTAAATATCTTCACTTTGCAGTGCAGGCAGGTGAATACATCTGATTTGTACACCGTAGTTTATGATCAAGCACTGTCAAAGCAGGAGTGAGTGGTGTAAAGATTCAGGAGGTGATGTTTTCTCCTGTTCAAGCACTAGAGCTTTGCACAGCATTTTAATGAGGTGGGAAGTTGCAGAAGAAAAAACATATGACACTTCAATGTCTCTTCCTAATGCCTCTTGGGAGACTGCCAGCCAGAAGGGTACAAGTTGACACACCACTCATGTCACCTACAAGTTCCTCCCCACCCCCTATAAAAAAAATCTTCCCCCAAAACCAACTTAAATTTATTAAATGTAATGGTCTGTGGAAACCCTAATAGCCTGTTGCTATCCAAGGCAGGGCAGCTGCTGTTTCCTGGAGGAGATCAAACATACAAAATCTTGGTATATCCTGAGGCACAGGATGCCTCAGGGAGCAACCGAAGTTATGCTGAAGTTTGGTCCACAGGAACAGTCCTGGAGCAGTAGTGGTTTCAGCCTACCTTTAGACTATTCCTCTATCAAAGCACTGCTCAGTATCTGAATTATCAAAAACTCTGTACTAGTATTTGAAGCATTTACTTCCCATTTTCTTCAGACTAGTATGTTGCAGTTCTCTGAGTTTTAAAGAGAATCTCAGTTCTCTGAACTTGATCTGTCAGGTAATAAATACCAGGCTCACATGCTCTTCTTTTTTTCTTTATAAAAGAAGAGGGCATTCAGTTCAATAACAGTTTAATTCTGGTGGTATATACTTCTCTTGTGGTGGTCTGTCTTACACCAGTGGACACTGGCTTTGATCTCTCTATATAATATTTTTCTGATACAAAGGCCTCAAGAAAGGCTGTGTTGACCACGGCCAAAGAAGACCATACAGAAAAGTGCTGAATTAAAATGTGGGGTTGGTATTGCACTAGAGATGTGGAAGGGAGAACACAGCTGCTTGTATCAGGAGCTTGTGAGTTTCCTATTTGAAAATGGTTGAACAGTTTCTGTCAAAAATTCTTGGGTTTAAATTTCAAAGGATGAAGAGGCTCTTTGCATGAAATTACTTGTATTAAAAGCCTCTAGAATAGGGTAGGCCATGCCATATTATAGGGATATGCTGATTGTGTTCCTTCTGGGCTGTATTTGTAAGCCTGGTTTTGATGAGAACTATTTCAAAGTATGATAACATGTTAATCTTTACTTGAACCTGCTGTTTAAGGCAGTGAAGAGAGTTGAATTAGCTTAAAGAGAATTTTTAAAAAGATACAGGTTTTTCTCATCCTCTTCTTCTCTCTAGACTACATTGCCTGTACAGAGCAGGGAGTGAGAAAATAACCAATACTCTCATGTTTTCTGCACTAGGAAAAACCACATTCAACCTCATATGTGTGTATGTGTGAACAAGCAGCAGTACTCTATGCCCCTGGGACTGGCTCTCATCCAGGGGCTTACTTACATTGCAAGGAGGAGCAGGTGGCATCTTTGCACAATCTCCAGTTTCAGATTGCATGTTATCTTTAGGGCAGCTTTAGATTCTAGCCAGCACTCTGTGGGAGCCTCTTGACATACACCATCTGGTAGAAACACTGAATCAGCCTGGTTTGGTCCTGTCCTCTGGCTGAGGTGTTGATGGTGAAAATGCTGCACAATTTTTATTTTATATTTTTTTCCCCTGCTGTGCGCAACTTCAAATGGCCTTTTGACTGGGGACTGTGAATTGATGATCTGCCAATGGCAACCTGGCTCTAAATGAGTCTTCTGAGTTATGCTTTGAATAAATGTTCTAGCATTGAGGAGAGTTTTTAACTAGGACTCTGTTGTGGCACTATATTCCTGTCTGAATAACCTTTTTTTCCCCAGTCTGAAAAGGGGTATCATAGTTCTAGTCTCTTCCAGCATTGGTGATATTTTGTATATATAATCACCCTTTTCTTCTAGAATTTCATTACCCCCCATGCTCTTTTGGAATTAGAAGCAGAACTGAACACAGTTTAAAAAAGCAAAATGAAACTTGGATTCCACCATAGGTTTGGAGCGATAGAGACATGAAGCATTTAATATTTCATTCTCTGCTCCTTGGAGGATTACTTTGCTGTTTGATTCACTTTTCCTTTGTTGATCAACACCAAGCTGACTCTTCCACAGGACTGTCCACAGTTTTCTTTTCTAAGTGGCAACAGCTGATCTAATCACTATGTATCATGGTTGGATTGATTTCCCCATCATGCCTTCAGAGCATGACTTTGAAGTTACTTATGTTGAATTCCATCAGATAAGGGTTCCTGGTCTCTGCAAGAATCTTTGAGGAGCGGCCAAGGAAACTTAGAAGTCACCAGTCAGGGAATACAGCTATTTTGTAGTTTGAGTTGTTGGCTTTTGCTGTATTGCTTTCATATCTTCACACCTCTGGGTTACTAAAATTTTGTCCAAAAATAAAGAGTAGGGGGCAGACTAGATTAAACAGAGGGCTAACTTTTCACTTCTTGGCTCTTATAGGTACTACAGTATCAGTGAAAAATAAGAAACTTAACTCCTAAACTCAGAAGAGGTCTGAGGCTATGTCAGTTTATATATTGTTCTACCCTAGTGTGGCTACATGGTATAGGGGTTAGGGAGAGCAAATGGCCATCCAGCTTGGAAAGAAGGTGGACCAAATGCAAATCTCTTAACACCAACCCTCTTAGAAATGCCTAGAATGCTCTACATAAGTAGAAAAAGTTCTAAATCATTAAATAAGTCTAATGACCTCATTAGGCCTCACTGAAAATGTAAGACAAAACAGGAAGAAGCTAAATATTGCTGTTACTACAAATATATTTTTAAAAGTTCTTAATTTTGTATGCTTTCTTATTATGCATGACACCTAGCCAACCCAGTGCCACAGGCTAATAGTTTCATTAGTATTCCTATTTATCTTAAGTAAAAATTAGTTACATCTAAAAAAGCACATGATGTATGTAAACTGTGTCCTGGTGTTGGCAATTCTGTTGTTCATGCTTGTGAACTTTACTGTAGCCTTAGGGCTCTCATGCTGGCTCTGTTAAGCATGGAGTGCTGTAACTCAGTACTATTTGTTAGACCTTTAAACTTATCTTTACAAATATTTCTACAAGTTATACTGTTTCTTCACCTTGCAGCAGTTCTAGGTGTTCAAACTATGCAACTAACACTACTCTGCTGCATGTTTGTTTCCTTCTTTTCCCACTGATGCTATTTTTCTTAAATATTAATGAAGCAATGGGACACAGCTGAAAAAGAAGAGCTCTTATATGTGGTCTCTGAGGTTGGTAATGGCCATATATAGTGTTTCATCAGATCTGTCTAGGACAAGGGAGGGAGAGGGACAAGTACAAGAAATAGGACAGAATACGTTATGGTAAAAGTGCATAGCAGGTCCAGAAGGAGAAACTGAGATCTGCAAACAGCTTCATCCCAGCAATGCTGGTCTTTCATTGGCAAAAATCCAAACTCAACCTTTGTTAAATATAGTTAGATAATTTGTATTGATTCTAAAATGAAAGTACATTAGTTACAGCAGTTTGACTAGTGTTCATTTGGCCCAGCCATAAGGTGTGAGAGTTCCAGCTCACTCCACATGCCTTCTGTGTAGATTCGTGGGAACTGTGGATCACAGAGCTCAGGACCTCGGCAGTGCGTGTAGAAGCAGCTTGCTCAGCCATATGCTCTGCATCACCTGAGGGGGAACATTGGGATTTGCAGAGTCAGGAAAGAAGGTAAGGAAGCAGCATGGATGGGCAGGAGGTTAAAGGCTTTGTGGTGGACTGGGAACATAGGGCTGTGTGGTATTACAACTGGACGATAAGGGATATGGTGTTGAGGTTCTGATTGGGGATGGCAAGATTTGCCATCAGGGAAAGGAAGAGGCTTGAGGATGAGGTTTGAGCAGACAGACCTGGATTTAAATGGAAGTAGCAGAGTAACTCAGCACTATTTGAGGCTTTTAATCTAAGACCAGTCCTGTTTCCACATCTATCATCCTTACCTCTAAACAACAACAGAAATAAAAATCAGTGCAACTGATCTGCTCTATTTGTAACTGTTTGTATCCTCATCAGAAAGTTTTAGGTAGTCTTCTATTGCACATTATTGCATATAAATCTGCTGGACCTTGTGTTATACTGCACCCTCTAGGAGCAGATGTCAGTATGTCTTGGTGAATAGATTTCATGTTACCATGTGGGTATCCAGTTTTTCTAAGAGTACATGTGCCAGGATATTCAGAAATGGCTAGTGATGTGGACACCTTCATTGCTTGAGTCTTCAATTTTGACTTTGTTACACAGTTGTAGTTTGAAGAATTAATAAAATAATAATTAAAATCCTGACTTCAAAAGAAATAGTAGTTGGCAAGCCACCTTTGGAGGGACACACAATGGTTGGGACTTGTGTGTCATCAGTTGCTTTTCGAAAGCCCTGACTCCTAGTTTCTAAACTGACAGGATACTGAATAAGTGAAATGCCTAACAAAAAGGAAAATGTCTGTCAGAGAGATATTACAGCTTCCCCCTGTAGGAGGATGTCTTAAATGTGAAAATTCTGCTTCAAACATTCTGTGTGAAAGCTGCTTAAAATAGATAAAGTTGAGGTAATATTGCTGTCTATTTTGAACATATTTCAACCTTTCAGTTCTTGGTAAGCTGTTGTCTGAGCATGAGATTCTTCAGTATCTTGGAGAATGATAGTGGAAAGCTGAACGTATATCCGTTGCATGTAAGGAATTAGTCATAGCCAACATAGTAATGCAAAATATATCTTGGGGAAAGGTATTACGGTGTAACTCTTATGAAATTCCTTAAATAAAAAATTAAAATGTTTAGTTGAATCTTGCTGGTGACAGTGAGCTCTGCACCTCTTCCCATGAACTCCAGAATCCTTTAATCTCTTGCATTTGCTGCAATTGCACCTACTTCAAAGCATTGCTGCAGGCATTGGAAAGGATCCTGGCACTCAGTGAAAATAGGGTGGGGATGTGAAATTCTGTCATCACTTGGAAACTGCAGCCATTTCTGAAGTGCCAGTGTGATCTATCTTTTAAAAAGGGCAGCAACATTATGCAATGAATTTGGGAATGCGGGGAAACATAACTATTGGCTGTAGTTTTGAATTTTTTTTTTTTTAAAAAACCCAACAACTCAGCTCTCTATATTGAGAACCACTTGATGAATAAGGAGAGAGGTGAATATAGTATGGTAATGATAGCTGGACATCTATATGGATAAATGCCATTCTGTCCTGTGATTTTGTAACCATCTGTAAGAAGACAAACCCTGGACACAATCTAGCCATTGATATGTGGAGTCTGGTGGTACTGGAATGGAGCAGAAGGCCTTGGGGAAGAGCTGGAGAAGAGGGAGTGAAAGTGTTAATTTGAAGCAAGGTTGTGCTAATTTTAATAAAGATGGTAGTCTGAATTACAGCTGTTATCAGTTGTCTGACTGATGTTTTAAGGAATAAAATCTACTTTAGGATGTGTTAAGTTTTAGGTGAACTAACTTAGTGCTATGGAAGCTGAGGATGGTGATGCCTTAGAAGAAGACAATCCTATGCTACAGATATCAGCA
>NW_010321625.1:112614-124634 GCF_000700745.2 Antrostomus carolinensis
CTGTGAGAATGATCAAACTTGTAAAGAAGGTATTTGTCCTCTTTCAAGACTGATATATTTGTATGAATACACAAAAAAGCATGTCATTCACAGACACCTTGGTTTCATGTTGGCTTATGTTTGGAAAAAAAAAGTTCAAGTAATAAGTCTCAATCATTAGTGGCATCTGCTTCCACTGAGTTGTTCTTTAGCATATACAGCTGCTGCTTTGACTTGCAAAACTTCAAGATTCAAAAGTATTAGGTATTATAATGCATTTCAAGCTGCCACTATTATAAAAAAAACACAATTCTTGAAGTAGAAAAAGTGACTAAACTGTTCCTAGAAGCAAAATCCAAGTGCATTATAGTTTTTTCTTGTGCAGTGCGTTTAAGTTATGAATTCACAGGGTGTTAGAAACAGAAGTTAATTTCCAAAGTATTTCCAAGGTTGGCAAAACCTAATTTTTTTTGTTTTATAGTTGATGAGTTTTCAAATAACCTATATCACCAATCTCTCACGGTAAAAACTAAATCATTTGGAAGAATGTCTTTTGTGGATAAAGATATATTTTAAAATAATGCTCAGTCTTTTAAGTTTTGCTGTATTACTGCAACAATGTTGTTAGCTCTTAATGAGGGCAACATGTCAATGCTCCCAATAAACATACATTCTGACATCAGGGGAAGAGCAGCAACTTCAAGCTAGAGCTAGAAGAAATACAGGTCATAATGGTCATAATGTCCAGAAGTTGTTTCTTTTTTTTTAATTAGAATAGTACTTTCCATGATAGCAAAAGTAAGCTATAAATATCAAAATAACTTTCTTTAGAAATTTACCTCCAATCTTTAATTGCTGTTGGAAAGGAAGGAACTAGACTGCACTTTGATCTGTACTTGATCTTGGTTTACACTTCCTTCTGTTATGAAAGATCAAAGGACACTTAAAGCTGAGACCTTCTTGGATTTTGCATGTTTAATGTGATGTTATTTTGTTTTTGGTGTTGGAGACAGTGCTATTTCCTCAAGGCAATAAGCTCAGAATAGGTAGCTATTATTTAGCCTTTGTGACAACCACTCTGTGTTAAAGTTATAGATGTCCAAACAGAATATAATTTGTTCATACCATATGACTTTTCTTAGCCTAGTTAGTTGCCAAAAATCAAACCAACCAAAAAAAAAAAAAAAAAACCAAACAAAACCCTGGCAAAAAAGTATATGATCTTTCTCTACAGAGACTGTAAAATCCATAGACAATCTGCAGTAATCTCAGTCAAAAATTAGTACATCCTGTACCAAAAAAAAAAAAAAATCATGACACAACATGGCTAATGCTGACATGGATTAATTTATGTATATTACTAGACATGACATCATTCACAAGGAACACGTGTTCCTTCTAATTAATCTTGAATAGGACACAAACTCTTACCTGCCCAGGCAGGAACAGATTAAGAATCATTGTACATCTGTACAATAAGAGATCAAGCTGTCATATTCCTTCCAACTTTCTTGCTTTCTGCATAGATGCATTTTACAACTATTGTAATTGCAACATTAGTGTTGAGTTTTTAATTGCATGATTAAAATATGATTTTAATCCATGTACTTTATTCCACGGACATTCTGCTACGTAACCATATGCAACATAACTGTGTTTGTTGCATGATTGTATGAATCTTGGAATTAAGTGGAGGATTCTATAGGTGACAATAAGCATATGGGGGGAAACAGTGCACATAAAAACTAGAGGATGGTGTATATATGTCATCAAGGAGTTCCATTTCATTTTTAACCTTAATATATGCACGTAATCTCAGATGCACATCCATAATTAGAATTTGCCCTAAAATTATATTTTTATTATATTTTCTGGATGTTTCCCTGTGTACAGCATGATATAAGGTAAAAATTAGATGGTTTAGGATGGTTGGCATATTAGATAACTAGAGGGAAATATAAATACAATGTTACCACTGTTTATTTTTTCCTTTACCTTTTTTTAATTTCCCAGATTGCTGTGTTTTGATAAAAATCGCTTGCTTTCACCAAAGGTGCAAAACCTAATCATCTTGGACTGTCAGCAGAGCATTGGAAGAATCGAAGAAATATCAGTGTTCTAGATTTTGCTAGTATACACTGTGTCAATAAATCATAGTCTATGACAGACAATTTTGCAAGCTCAGCAGTCCTAAACTAGGCTAATGTTTGGCTGTGAGACCACTTGGGAATGCTGGGAACTGTAGGTACAAACCAAGAGGTCAAGATCAAACTCTTGGCAAATATTAGACCACAGATGCTGAATGAGCAGAAAGATTTAATTTGATACCATCATTGCTACTGAGCTGACAGATGGGAATAAAACCCCACAAATGGCCCTTCCTCTTTCCCCCAGTGAAAGCTTCCTGTTGATCTGCCAGTGACTAATCACACAAAGAAAGTGGCACTCTGTAGTGGCCTCTTCTTGGGTTGATGATCCATGTGCTATCTGTTCATGAAAGTAAAAAAGTTTTGAGGAAAGCTAAAAAATTCTCTTGTGTTTGTCTCATGAGATAACACAGGACAGATATTACCAAGGGACAGATAAGAAGAGGGAAGTGTGGACCTGTGGCTGAAAAACAAGACTGGGACTTGGGTTTTGCTAATTCCAGCATAGTGAGAGGTTTTGAAGCAGAATTTTTCTGGGGAAAGGCTGATAATATAAAAAAATGCCTGCTAGTTTGTTTTTTGATTTTTTTTTTTTCTGTAAATCTGTGGTAGGAACAAAAAGGAAAAAGAGAAATAAGTTACCACTGCAGCACCACTGGGAAACAAAATTTCTGTCTCTGACTGTCTTAGCATTATGAATGAATACTGTTTTCTGACTGTCTGGCATTCTTAATTATTGTTGTAGTTAATTTGTCCTGTCTCTTTCATACTATTTTATGACTTTGAATCTGATAAATTGCACTTTTTACTTTGAAAATAATTTTATGTAGCTTTTCTGTAATTCACTTTTTAATAGCATTGTTTGCATACTTACCAGGTGATTAGTGCAAAGAAGAACTATTATTTTACAGTTATTTTTCTATAGTTGTTTGATGTCTGTCCTGTCTTGATACTTTATGCCCTCAGAAGATACATATACATATATATATATCTATTTCCCCCCCCCCCCAGAAGATCTGGAAGGCAAAGATTAAATTTCACTAAGATTTAATCAGTTTTTCATAAAGTTGAGCCAGAAAAAGAGGTTACTTTCTTGTTTCCATTTTTGACAGGTTTGCACTTTTCTTTTTAAATTGCATCTCTGACTTCCCTGCTCTGATGATCACACACTACTAGTCACAACATTCACTCTCCTTTTCAAGAGAGGAAACCTACACAGAGCAGACTGCTAAGGAGCTCAGTGCAGTGGCAGAGTTATTACTCCTGTTGTGAAATTTTTGTAACACCTTTCCATGTCTGAATTAGCAGGGCATGTGTGTTCTGGGCTGCAACTGCTGATTTTCGTATTATAATTGTGGTGATGCCCTATAAACATCTCTAAAGAAACCCAGTTTTGTAACAGAAATGGAATGCTAACTGAAGATCTCTGTAATGTTCATAGACTGACCATGGGCAGATTCACTGCTGTGAGTTTTCCAGATCATTGTAACATGCAATGCAGGTCAGCTTCTCTTGATTCAGCACTTAAAGTAGTATAAGGTCTGTGAATTTTGGGGAGCTCAAAGTGTGGGTCCAAAGTGTAAGACTTTCACAGCACCAGTCAGACAACTTGCTGTTCTGCAGTAGACAGTTATCTGACTGTGTAGACCACAAATTTGTCGATTGCCTTTTAAAAAATGCTTTGCATTTTCCAGTTTTCTTCAGTCCTACTGTTTGCAACTGAGCCAACAGATAAGAGCGAGGTGCTGGCTTCACTCAGGTCCATGGCACAACTCTCACCTCCTTCAGGAGAGCTAATTGTGGATTTCTCTCCTAGTCCTCTGCTTTTCCACTCGTTTTTCTTTATGGTGTGGTTTTTTTCTTTCCCTTTTCTACTAAAGGACTTCTGTAATATGGGCAGAAAAGAAAAGGGTTGGTGGTGTGTATTTTCTCAGGGTACTTACTGGGTGCAACAGTGATTAATGAAATAGTTGTGGGAGCCAAATATGTCATAAATAACTTACTGGATTTTTAGTTAGCTACCCCTTTGACCAACTATTTATCTGCATGGGATTTTGGGTGGATGGATAAAATGGATATGTAATAGAAATGAAGTGGGGGGAGGTAGAGAATATAAAGATAAACATAATCTTTCATGTTTTTTCAAAGGTTATTTTTACCCTACTACTTTATGGAAAAGCAAATCAAGTTACTAAGTCTACAAAAATGCTGCTAAATATATAATCATAAAGAGGAGGAATTAAAAAATGTCTTGTAATACTGGTGCCAAAAGTCCACCTGTATGCTATTTGCTAATGTTCAGTACTGAATTATTTACCTCCTTGAGGTATGAGGGACAAACTTAGTTTATCAATTGTATCCATAAAGCCCAGGAAAGACTAGATTTCCAGGGATGAATCCTCACATCTGTACACTCAGGTGACAAGTGTGTCACCCAGAGGGTTGCATGTGATAGCTGTCCTGTCGAGGAGAGCTCGCTGTGATGTGCAACATCAAGCAGGCAGAACTGCAGGGTGAGGCAGAAAAGCTGCTGTGATACAGTGTCATGTGCTGTTAACATCTACTCTGCTCTTTCAGCTGAGTGCATCTGTGGGAGCAGCTTGTGCTATTAACTGACCTGCATCCTAATATTTGTTTCCATCCCCATTCTTCAAATACTGTAGAATTAAAATTATGAACAGACTATTCTAGTAAATTTGGCAGATTCTGACTTTATTCATGAAGGCAGATCTAATGTTCCCTGACAAATTGTTCCAGAGAAACTGTCTTGTAAAATACAGTATCTGCCAGTTTCTTCATACCAAACTATATTCCGATTAGGACACAGTGTTAATGATTCAATAGAAAATACAATGCCTGGTGCAGAGTGAATCTGAAATCATTTAGCATACTTGATTGTTAACTGTGCTAACTATCCTGTGAGTGCGTTGGCTGCCATCTGTCCATTTACTGACAGCCTTGTCGGGAGGGGGGTAATTCTACAGAGCTGGCAGTGGTCCAGTTTGCTGCAGGTCTGCTTTCTAGTGTTTTTGTAACAGATGTTGTGCCATGTGCCCAAAGCTGCTGCCTGTAAGCTGCTGTGTACTCAGTTTTTTTAATTTTGGGGGTGCCTGACTGTCTTTGACACAAGATTTGCATTTATCTTAGCGGCCTGTTATGGGGTGCCTCTGTTATAATGTTAAATCTAATGAAGAGCCAGAGCCAAAACCTCTGGGCCTCTGTCACAGGTTTTCTGATGACTTCAGCAGATACTGGATTGGACCCTGATTTGCAAGTTGTTAATATTTTTTTTTTTACTTTTTCCATCTAATTCTGTGTATTTTAAACTACAATGTTTATGTAAACACTTAGTGTGGAATTAGGAAGCCCTCAAATCTGCACTGTGCTTTTGAAGAATTCAGTGGTCCCTGCTTATCCAGGATGCTCCAAAGGTGTTTATATACATAGACACCTTGCCGCTTATGCACAGACAAACCAGAAATTACACTGAATTCTTCCTCCTCTGTTATCTTCTGTACATAACATAATTCCACCATAAGTCAGTCGATCCTAAATTAATGTAAATCAACCAAGGTGAGATGAAGCTTTAGAAACTGCTGTGTTTTTCAATTCCATGATTAAAATGCCTTGTTCCTCCTGTGAAGCTTGGTTGTTGTCAGCTGGGTAGCAGGAGGGAATTATCATCTTCCTGCAGCAACCCCTGCTGCTGCTGATAGGAAAGATTTCTTCTTTTCTCCTTCTTTGCTTTCCGCTAGCAAAAAGAAAATAGGTCAATTAGGCAGTGCAACATCATGTATCTCTGTCCACTTTCTACATGTCATCCATTTCAAGAGGTTTTCTGTATAAAGCTGACAATATGGTTATCCACAGGATCTTCCACCCTAGTTTGTATTGCCACTTGATCACTTTGTAGTGGACTGCCTGTATGATTTCTTTCATGATGAAAAATGGTTTGACTGTCTGTTTAGCTGCAAAAGCAACTGCCCATTGATTTGCTGCTGACAGTGTGTGTAAATAAAATATAGTACAAGAGGTGACCTATTTTATGTGTTAGGCATGGGAAACTTTCCAATGTCAGTAATTAATTTATCACCTTTCAATGGAAAACTTGTAGGTTGTTTCTTCACCACATGGCTTAACTAGCCTTTGTACATTGTCTGAGCTGCTTTGAGTTTAAAGTATTTGGTTTGGAGTCTCTGCTTTTTAAAATACTAATTGAAAATGTACAAAACAAAAACGTGATTACAAGACTGAATTTTCTTGATTAGTCTCCATTGTTCAGTCTGTTAAATGCTATTTGCCTGTCAGGGAAATGCATGCTTTCTGCAGCACTCCAGCAGTGTTCCCTGCACAAATGATATATTTAGAATATCCTGAATTTTGAGAAAGGCCTTCATAATATCTCTAACTAGATTAATGACAAGGCAGTTAATCATAATCTGGGGTCTCAGGCTGAGAAATGCTACTAGTTCATGCTGTGTATGCAGACATCTGTTACTCAGCAACAAATGTCACCCTCTTTCCAGAGGAGTTATTAGCAAATGGTAAAAAGCACAGGTATATAGTGAAAGTTTAATGCCTATAAAATGACCTGGAAGGCTGCAAATGCCTTAGCATATGGAATATAATAGAGATGAGCATTCCAGAGTATTTATGATGATTTTTTTAAAAGGCTGCTGCCATGTAAAAACAAAATAAAGAATTCAATTTCCTGTCCCAACAATGCATGCTTTACAAATGTACATACTATGGTTTACGGAGGCATTTAGCTGAACCAAGCAACAAATGTTTTCTGCTGTGAAGTAATATAAAAGGCAATGTATTTGTCTGCAGTTGAAAATGTGTAGTTGCTTTCCTAAAGATTGGAGCTGTAATCTTACGAAAGCAAAATGAGAAACTGTTACAATATCAAGATGCCAGTAGAGAATGGACAGAAGAACTTCACTTAAGTCAGGTGAAGATACAGCATTTATGTATGTTTTCTGATAAAATAACATACCTTTCTGCATGTAACTGTTAGCATAAGAATAGAGTTAGAACAAGCTGTAACTATCACAAGCATTTTATTTTCTGTACTGTTACATAGTTTAAATTACTTAAAAACAAGTGTCTGCAGTATTTCTCCAAAATATAAACAGCAAATTCTATAACAGTTGCATCAGGACAGTTTCTGTCATTCTTACCTGTTTAATCCAGACAGTTCTGTTTTAATCCTGACAGTTCTGGTGTATAACTGCTTGTGCCAGTGCTCCAGGGTGCAGAACAACTCTGTGTGCTGGATGTGCATTGGTATAGATGCTGAACCAGATCTGATTAATCATGGTACAAATAGTTTGGAAGACAAGCAATTAAAAAAAAACCAAAACCCAAAAAACCTTGAAAGTTCTTATAAATAAGGCTAAGTAGAAGCCTTACTGTTTTTATCCTCTATCTTTCCTTCTAATCCTAAAGTAAGGCACTCTCCCTCTCCCTTGCCTTTTCTGCATTGCTTAGCAACACTCATGGGTGAACTTACTTAAAGCAGAGCTTTGTTCCCAGATGTGATTTCAGTAATATTTGCAGGCTCAACAGTTCTGAGATGTGAAAATCAACCCCCTTCCTTCCCACCACCATTAGCCTGCTTCGCTAAATAGTCTCTCCTCTTCTCTACTTCTGCACCCCGGGCATGTTTCAGTTTTTGTCTCTGCTGTTTTGATCTAACCAAGAGTGATCTGGGAGGAGGGGGGAGGTTCAAATAAAGCTTTAATTATGGAGGACCCTCATACAATATGTGCAACAAAGCTGTGTGTTAGGCATAGAACTGGAGTATAAATGTAGAATGGGTCAAGAAAAGAACTGGTGTTTCTCTCTGCTCAATTTGATTTTTGTAGTTCAGATTGAATAAACGGTATTCTTCATGCCAACAGTTACATGCTGAATTGGTATGGCTAACTGTATATTGCAATATAGCCCTGAACAATCATTTTAAGTAGGGAGAAGCTACAGTAGCTAACTGCTTCCTACATTAACTTCCTAGAAACATTCAGTTTGCCAGGCTAAACTCTATCTGCATTCATTCCTATTTCTGGAGACAATCTAGTTTATCCATTCTGTTTCCTCTTAATTTTCCTGGCTGTTTTCTGCAATTCACTAACCTTTCAGTTCCTGGGTGGGTTTTGTGTGTGTTTTCTTCTGCAAGCCAGAAGATGTTGACGTAAGTCTCTTTGATCTTGAAGATCAAGCTAGATCACTTACAAAGAAGACTTCTGTTGAAGTGCAAACATTTATCTTGATTTATTTGTGGAACACTGCTTATATGAAAGACCTATGTAAATGCTGGGGGTAAGTCTTCAAGTGTTGTATTGCTCCAGCAGTTCCATAACCACATTGCTAGTGTTCCATTGAAAACTCCCAGTGTTTTGAAATGGAAGACTTGCCAGTCATGGCAAAACCTTGGAGTTTTTGCCAGGCAGAATGATCTAACATAGTCTTTTGTATTTAGGCATCTATCATGGATTTTGAGGTTGATGCTCAGCAGAATTACCTTTTGACAATAGTAATTTTGGGTGCCTTGTTGCTTAGAAGGGGTGAGGTACATGCTCACGTGGTCCCTCAGCTCTAAGATATTAAATAAAATGAGACACCTTAAGAAAAGGCAGAGCATATAAAATGCAAATGCAAATTTCTAAGCATGTTTTGTAGGATAGTCACAAAGTAGATTCTGGTAAAAGGCTGCAGAATTTTTCTGTGATGACTTGGAGAATTGTAATTTATCTGAACCTAAAATCTATTTGTCTCAGTTTGTCAGGATAGAAATGACATGAAATTCTGAGTTATTCTGCATTCTCTCACTGGGTCTTGTGTTATGGAGCTTTGCTGAAGGATACTGTCCTTTCAATGGGAGGTTGAACTAAGGAAGGCCTCTGTATTCCTATGTGAAGTTGTTTGTAAAATAAAAGAATGCCTGAAAGCATCTTGAGGGATGTATTTTCAAACAGCATAATAATTTGCAGAGAATTTGACGGGTGCAGCAATCCTCTCTAACATCCTATGGCATCCTATATTTATTAACTTAGTTTTACCATGGATCATGGATTAAGTTTAAGAATAGAAGCTATAAATCATGTGTTGGTGGAAACTTTCTCTGGCTTTCCTTTGCAGGACAATTTCTTGGTGGAATATTTGATGAATGTGACTATTACTAGTGCAAAACACTTGTTAGTTCCTCAGAACAGTGCAGCAAGGTGCGTAGTCCCTGGATGTCCACGTACTATACTTGTGTATTGAGACACTTTGTTGCACTACAGAACTGAGTTCTGTTTGCCTATCCTTGCCTCTGGTATCTTGGAGTACGTAGTTAGAAGTCATATGGAAGCTGAAGATGATATTCCCTGACTCTGAAGAAAAAAACATGTATTTTCTGTACAGTGTAATTCTACCACATTTCTCTGTCACTGAATGTGCAATCAGCCAGCAGAATGTCTGAGTGTTTTGCTCTTTTCATCTCTTTAAGTGGAAGCTCCTTTTTTAAGAGTTAATTGAAGACTGAAGATACCATTTGCTGCAGTGTACTGTCATCTGATTTTTTTCTAAACAGCAATGGATAAGTAAAAGGGTTGCTCTGGGTTGCTCTCCCACTCTTCTAGTAGAAGTGGCTTTCAAAGGGAGGTGTTAAACAGGTTTTGGACCACAGTGTTCTCTAAGCTACCTGAACAGCTTTAAGAGTTATGATGTTTGTACATAAATCTCATAAAGCTGAAAGAGCTGTCAATTGCTTGGTTACTGTCATAGCTGATGATGCTTTGAAAGGGAAAATCAGTATTATTGTTAGTGATTTTTTTTAAGGTACTGTTGTAATTTTTTTTTTAAGCTGGAATACATTAGGGGTTGTACTGCTGCACTGATCTGAATGAACAATAGGTCAATTTTCCATATATCTATACATCAATTGTCATTTGCTTAAAACTAGATAAAGGGGTTTTTGTACCACAGCTCAGTGTTACTGTCTTTCTAACCTCTTCAAACTACTTGAATATTGGTAGCATGAAACCTGGTCATGGTTTTGCAGGAGGCCGTGCAAGGACAGAACTAGTTCTCCATTATAATAACCCAGTGTAACACCAGAAGTTCACAAGATGCCTTATACCGTTAGGCAGGATTAGATATAGTGGTGGTGATGAGGCTGAAGATAACACACTTATCTCTTGCTTTTAATGTTCAAAGCACTTTTAAAGACAGTATCTAGTTAATCTGCACCACAGCCAGATTAATATTCCAAGTGACTCTTCAGCTGAGTTGCTGTTATCAGCACTTTTCAGGTGATGGGGTATTCTGCCTGTACTCTTTAAATTCCTGAAAAAACTAAATCCTGCAAACTGCCATTCATTCTTGCAGGAACTCTGAAAAACACTGCTTTTATTTGGATTAAAATTAAATGCTTGATTCTGAGTTTGTATACAAAGAGATATGGAAAACCAGGGCTAGAAAAGAAGAGAAACCTGGGTCCTGTTATTTGAGTGTCCTCAAGGATTGCACTACAGTATCACTTTTGCCCTTTGTATTAAGGACCTGGATTAAGCACATTATAGTCGTGAACCAACATTATGTAGCTTTTGGGGGAGGATTCCAAACATCTAGGTTGTAAGCCGTGCTTGTTATACAAGGTGTTTCCAAAACCTCCCTTCTTTCAATCTGAGTGGTATTGCTGCTGTCAGCATTTGAGACACGCCCCTTCTTCCTCTGTTTGTGTGTGGTGATGTTTGTGTGTTGTTTTGGTTTTTTAATGCGAAACTCTTCTATGAATTTGCAAATTGGTTGGGAAAATCAAAGACGGGTTTGTTTGGCTTATATCTTCCAGAAAAGGTACTATGCATCTGGAACTCTTTTGTTGCTGAGTTCGAGCATGTGGTGCTGTCATGTCGTTAACTTTCCAACTCTTGTTCGTGTGACTCTGTATTTTTCATGTCCTTATCTCTGCTTTTGGACTTTATAGGAGAAAATATGCAATGTCTGTGTGCAGCTGAGGAGAGAGGTGAGGGACTTGAACTGAGCACAGGCTCTAGTGTTGTTCTGATATAAATGATGTGTAATAACTGTGCAAAACAGATTTGCTGTTACAGACATGAGTCTTTGTGCTGCACACGAGTCTCCTGTATGACATATAAAAGTGAACTATGTTACCTTGGCTTTGCACGCACTTATAGACAAAAGGTAGGCAGTGACACTGATCTTGTTCCCGTGTTTTAAAATAGAAGACAGAGTAAGTGACACACGTGAAATCCTTCAGTAAATTGCTTCTGTTATTAGCTGCTGTGTAGTATTTCAAAACTTTTAAGCCCTTTTCTAATGGAGCTTTTGAATGTTGTTTAAATAACCCTGCTAGGTGACTGTGTCATTTCCTACACTAACGACCTGCCTTTTGTGCTGAGTTCTGGGTAGCCTGGAATGGTGTCCTGGGAGCCATGGTGGAGCCCTCCTGTGGCTCCTTCAGTAGATGCACCTTCCCATGAGAGAGCTAAGAAGGTAGGACACCCTGTGCCAAATCTTGTTAGGATTACATCCTATTAACATTATAAAGGCATTGCAAAATCTTTATTGTTTCCCAGTTAAGACGTTAGTGCACTTAGTGCAGATAAATTCGACTCCTGTGTGTGTATTCTTCTCATCCTTCTGTTACATTTGACCTATTCCTTGTAGCTTTAAGGAAGAGGGTATAAGTAAGTGACTCTAACAAATCACCCAATGATTTGGGCTCCAATTTTGCAAGTTCTTAAGCACTTGTCAAACTTTATTTGCCAACAGTTGTATTTTTCCTATTCTGCAAACTAGCTTTTTGGGTCTGAGAGCTTTTAAAAATTGGGGCTTGTAGGGATGATGTTCTACTGCAATAGATGGTTTTGTCACAGACTTCAGCAG
>NW_010321625.1:124658-138491 GCF_000700745.2 Antrostomus carolinensis
AGATTTTTTTTTCTAACATGGCTGCTTTAATAAGGGCATGTTGTCTCATCAATTTTTAAGCTAAACTCCCTCTAGAAATCAAAGAATTCTGCTGAAAAATCAATTGTAGTGTGACTCATACGTATTGCATGTCTTACAAGATTGAACTGCTCTCTTTGTAATTTGGTCTCTTCCCTACCTCCCTCTGCCTTTTTTTTTTTTTTTTTTAATTTTTATTAAAACAAAGCAAAGCATGTGCAATCTCTTTGGAACATGTATTTAGGCATGCCATCTGATGTCTGAAACTGCTTCATTTCCTCTGGCTGTGGAGGATAAGTTAACTCCACATGAAGCTTTACCTCCTGCAGACACCAGAATAGTATGTGAAATATTTACCATTTTAATTGTGTGAGGCTTCATTGAAAACCTTATTTTCCTTGCTATGTGTCATTTAGAGAGGCAATGCTGAACTATTGCTGCAAACGGGAGCCCTGACAGACAGGGAGTATGGCACTTGTTTAACAAAGAACAGCATGCAGGCTCCGCATACCGTAATGCTTAAGGCTATATTATTCCATTTTCTTCTGTAGATTTTGTTTCTTTGCTTTACTGTCTGCAGTACACAAGCTTTTAGGTATTCAAGGGTAAAAATTCAAAGCCTGCCTAATGCAATGTCATATGCAGAATAATTTAGGTTTTGCATAGTAGATGTTTACTTTTTTAACCTAAATGTGATATGCAAAGAATATAGAACTCTAACAAAAAAGGACATGAAACAACCCTCCCCCACTTTTCGTGTTTCATGTTATCACTCTTCATATAAGGAAGCTCATATGTTTTTAAATATTCCTGTGTGATCCTGTGACTTTTTAAAAAATTTCTGATTCAGAGGAAAATTACCTTTTCATACAAAACCTACTATTAGTTCAATAGATGATGCTTTTCATGACATGATGAAAGAAATGCATCCTACAGGCAAAATCATTAATTTTTGCTTAATCACCATATAGGGAAAATTTGACTTCACATGGGTGAAAAACAGCTTTTCATGGCAAATTTGTTTCTCCTACTCCTCTGCCTTTAGTCATGAAAGAAAATCTGATAGGAAAAGAAGATATTTACTACTTGTGTATATTAAATTTTTCAGTGCTCCACCTAATAGCTCATATCAGTTGTCTCAAGAGCACTCACCCATATGAAAAGCTACAATAGCTTAGTTATCTGAGAACGAGGAGTTGGTGGGTTTTTTTGCATTGTAACTTATTTCCCTTCCCCATCCCTGCCCCCTGTGATGAGTCGCTCAGTCTATGGTTGGATTTTCATTCTTTGCAGGGATTATAGCACACTATAGTGTGTGGTTTAGGTAAATAAACTTCAGTGTGTTGAACATGAATCAACAGATGGCTTCTCTAGCCCAAATCCAAAATATTTCTGTAACTTTCCTTTGCTTTTTATCTGGGTCTTATATTGCAATCCCACTTCAGCAGTGACTAGGAGCAGAAATATCAAAATCTGAAAAGAATAATATTCTTAGATTTCCATCTGGGTCAGAAATACTATGAGTGGGGTTGAGAGACTTTTGACAGATGCTATTTATATGTTCACCCCAGTTTTTCAGATTCATGTAGTTTTGTATAAAGTTCAAATAAGACCCTTTTTAAATTGAAGCTCTTCTGAGGTTCAACTGTCATCGTTAATTCTTCTTCCTACTTTAATTCATTTTGGATCATGCATGCTTTACCAGTGCAAGCCTCTTAACTCATTCTGACTAGGTAGAAATTATAGGGTAAAAATAAACTTTACCTGTGTTCCAGCAAGAATAATGATGCAGCATTTATGAACGAGAATGTCAGTGTGTATCCACCACTAATAGGAATTTTCTTCAGTGTTACATGTGTGTAGCTGTAGGCTAAACAAAATTATATGTACGATCCACAGCTCAGGTAGAAATGTGCTAGAAAATATCCAAGGCTCAAAAGAGCTATTGTGAAATGTTTCAGTGGCAGGTTGGGCCAACTTCCTTTGTGTGGAGACCCCAAAATTACTTTTTTCCTCCTTTCCCAGGGAAGCTGGGATGTCAATAACTTTTCATTATGTTCCTTTCAAGTCAAATAACATGAAATATCCTTTTTTCCTGCTTTGAGGTTAACTATATGTAGTGGTTTCATATCATGTTAATAAAGCATTGATTACAAAACTGGAAGGAATACAGCATTTTTTAGGAAACTATCTTGCTGATTTTGAGGACAAGGAAGGAGAATGAACAGGAGAGGAAGGCATGAAGCTCAAAAGAAAAAAAAATCTATGGGATTAAAAGAAATTAATCCAAAGACTTTTAATACTTGATTTTTAGAGGAGGGGGGAAAAAAATCCTTTTGGTATTCCCTAAAATATTTTACTGCTTAATATTTTTCCTGCTTTGTTTGAAATACTATCTTTGAATACTATCAAAGTTTTGTATACAGGAACCAACTAGCTTCTGAGATTTCCAGAATGACTGGAAGTAATCTTACAGTGGTAATATAAATATCCATGCTACATGAGGTGCTGTTATCAGCTAACATGGGTGAAGAGGTTCACACTGTGTAGTGTGCAGGAACAAACCCTGGTTCCTTGGCTTGCCAGAACCTATCAGAATGTAAACTGTGTAGCTATGTATCAATAACTGTACAGCACCCCTACCTTGCATTGATGAGATGGTTTGATTTGTGATTGACATGGGTTGTAACAGTGATAACTAACAGGAGCTCAGAAGAGTTTATGCGTATATATATACACTTCAAACATACAAATCAAAAAATAATTATTGTAACACTTTGGAAACAGAAGAGAGAGCTCCATATAACACATTAATACACATGTTTCAGCAAGATGTGTAAAACAGCTGCAATTATGAATGAATGGACTTGTTATTCTACCATGTGCTCATTGTGCTGAACAGAAAGTAAAAATAAATCTTTGAGACACTTCTATCATTTCCTTTTTTGTCAAGAATTTACATCTGGAATCCTCATGGAATCTTTCAGAATACCCAGCAATGTAAAATGATCTGCCTGACTAATACAACTATTACATTACATCAGTTATGGCTTTCTTATGGTTTAATTATTGTAGCCCCTGTAATGTTAGCCACTGGAATGGGGAGATGCTGATCTCTGTCAGATGACATATATTAACCTTTTGTTAACCTGGATCCTTATCTTCTGAAGTAGGTATTTTCTTCTAAAGAAATGAATAGTCTTTCACCCAGGCTGCTGTTTTCAAAGATCTCAAATTGAATTTTTTTACCTTTTTTAAAAACTAAAAAATTACGGGTTTATGTTTTTTTCATATTAAATACTCCTGAAAAAACATAAAGGTGTTGTGTTTTTTTAAAGACCTGCTACACTTTCATATTGAAATTCTGTTTAACTTTGAGCCAAGCAGATAATCCTGAAATAGCTTTCTCTGCTTCCTGTCAGACACATGCTTTCATTCTGCAAAAAGCAGCAGGAGGACTTTTGCTTGTTTGGAGTAGTGCTCATAAATATAAAATTGGACTGGACACTAGAGTTTCAGAGTGAGGGATGAATGTTAATAGATTGCACACAAATTGGTCTCTGATGCTTCCAAAGTCCATAGCATGAGGTCTACCAATTGCCAGGCAGAGAGTTGTGCTGTGGTGTAAGGCCGATGCGTTCAGCAATTTATATGTTTTGTACAAGTGTAGTACTAAGAAAAGAAAGTTTCCAGAATGCTTGCTGGCAGATTCACGCGTAGGTTCTTCTAGAGAACGGAGGGGTTATCTCAAGATTTAAGGCTGTATGTAGTGCTTATTTGCCCCGTGTTTTGTATTGAGAATTTCACCAAGGATTTGAATCACTACTTTGTGTTGCTGAATCTAATATAGTTTGTAAAACATACATTTACTCAGTATTGAGGCTTGCAATATGCTCCAAGGTCAGCACAGTCTAATTACAAAATTAGCTGTGTATGAGAAAACT
Source organism: Antrostomus carolinensis (assembly GCF_000700745.2). Classification (NCBI taxonomy): domain Eukaryota; kingdom Metazoa; phylum Chordata; class Aves; order Caprimulgiformes; family Caprimulgidae; genus Antrostomus; species Antrostomus carolinensis. The sequence goes on from NW_010321625.1 coordinate 128,621, forward strand.
GCCTATCTGGTCTCATGGTGGAGAACTAACTAGTCATGTGAATAACACTGAACAGAATTTTAGTATGAAGTCATAAATATGGATTATATTTCACAACATGTGAATTGTGCATTCTGCTCTTGGAGGAGTAGAATCAAGCACAGGAAGAGGTGAAAAGATTTGTCTGAGGTCATAAGGTAAGTGCAGCAGAGTAGAAGAGCCCCAAACACTAGCAAACAGTAGAGTTCCCATCACTGTGTTTACTCAGTTTTGGTTATTAGCCCATCTGGGGATTAGATGAGAATTTCTTCCAAGTTAACTTGATTTTCAGTTGTGTAAATTGATTTTTAGTTGTGTAAATGTAGCTTGAAATAGACTTGGATTTACCAGGGGAGATTATGGGGACATTAGTGGTGTCTGGTGTGCTGTGTGAGGTCCTGATTTTACAATGAAATATGGTGATGCAGCTTTCTAGACCTTCCTGCTTCAGGATGCACACTGTGGCTTCTGCCACCTGGGAAAAAGTCCCTGTTCTTTAACTTCAGGTTCTCTGTGTGTTTCCTGTCGAGCCTTGCAAATCCACCCTGAAAAATGACCCAGCTGTAATGGAATTGAAGTCGGTATAGGAGTATAGTGTATGAAAGTTGATGTATTTGCCAATATTACTGAGGCACTTATTTTAACAGAAAGCTTAACGACTACAAAAAGATAACAGCAGTGACCTGAACAAGAATTTCACTTATTTGACATTGTGTCCCAGGCTAATATTTCAACAGCTGTGATGCTGCAATGTATGTGCTATCAGTGAACTTTTATCAAATTGAGTAAAAATTGTTTCAAGTCACTGTTTGCATAGCTCTGAAAATCTCATTCTTTTTCCCTCTTTTTTTGGTGATAGAACTACTTTTTAGTACCAGCTAAAATGCAGTTTCTGTATGCAGACTTGTCAGGGTTTGAACTCTAGGTATTGATTTAAATTTGTATTGCAGAAATCAAGATGCAAGGTCAAGAACTGAAGACAAATTATAATTAGTGTTGTTTCTCAGTACTGGGAACAGTGTGTGGTGAGCTTCATGGAATAGACCATAGTAAGTCTACCAGTTTATTATTAGCGTTCGTAACAGAGCATACTAAATGTTGTTTCCTTCCTTTTCTCAACCAGAAAACTACCTTGTCTGGTAGTGAAACAGAAGGTGAAGGTAGTAGCATGTATAGGTGTAGGTGAAAAGCTTCTATGAGGTGTTGCAGTCACAAAAAATGAAGAGGTATGTGAGGGGAAATCTGCTTTAAATGCTAAAGATTTGAAAAGAAGAAAGGAAAATATTGGAATTATTTTGTTATTTCATAGTTAGCCTACCTGCTTGATTGTGGCAAAGGATTAGCCTTAGGCCTAGATGAATTCAAAAGGATAGCAAATAAGGCTGTTCTAACAAAGTCTCTCAGATGGAAACAAATCTCCAGAGAAAAGCACTACTTGGAGAATTTTCACCCTTTTAAAAGATGAAAAGATAATTAAGAGTTTCAAACTGAAATAAGGTGACATGTGGAACAGTGGTTGTGCAAGTGAGAAATTAAAGCTTTGTGAGAAGTGTGCCCAAAGTTCACATTTTAATGAGAATTTTTCTGACACTTGGGAAGACATTCCCCACTTTCAGATTCCAGAGACGAGCTCTGATCAAACAGGACTGAGATGAGGCCTGTCCTGAAGGAACAGTAGATGTAGATCAGATTAGGTTGCTCATTCAGAAGAGCTCTTTAATTATCTCAATATACATTAAGTGCTTGCAAAGCCTTTCTGATTTAGGTAAGAGGCCCTTATTTAGGGTAATATACCTAATGAATGATGCAATAAACACATTGATGTCAAATATAAATTCTTCATAAACACAGATGAATAGTTACCTTGTTTTCTTAAGGAAGATCTCATTTAATCTGTTTATGCCTATGTAAAACTGTGTGGAAAGTTTTTTTAAAAATCAAAACATGACTGGAATTACTTTCTGTTATGTGGTTTGGGTATGTCTGAGATCTGATATGCTTGTTGAGTTAAAGATACACCCACACTGATTTTCCTGAGTTTGCTTCTGATGTGTATTTTTAATGTTTTATTTAGTTATGTAAGAGACCTAATGGATTATACAGTTGGCATTTCTTACTATTTTGAAATAATTATTTTAATAACAGCTTTCCTTTATGACTGCAATATACAATGTCAAAGATGCTGTGGCTTAGTATCTGAAAACAGGCTTATACACATTGACACTATTTTATTGAACTGTCTTATTTATGCCTGTTAAATGTGCTTGTCTTTTTTTTGTGTAGCATTTCACTAAGATGTGTGGAATTTAAGTTTCATGACAACCTAGAGGTTTTAGTGATCTTGCCTTTGTGGAATATGTTTAATATGTGTGAGGGGAAGAAAACTTCTTCCAAAATTGTGGCAGTTCAAAGATGGACAGTTGGATGGATGAAAGATCTCTTGGGATAATTGAATTTTGTGGTAATTCAAAATAAACTACGCAGTAATTTGTAGAAAAAGGAGAGAACTATTCATACAGGTCCACCTGAATGTACAGTAAGAACAGCAAAACCTTATGTCTGAACTTGCTGAATGTTAGCAGAAAAAAGCATTAACCAAAAGTTTTACCTAAAGTCTGCTAATTCAGTTAAAAGATTCATTATAATTAAAATCAGTACCAGATGGTGGATACTGAGGAAAGGTGAAGGCAGCAAGAGTGACTGGAAGCCAGATTTGTGGTCCCAAGTGCTGAAACTGAAGATTGATCCAGCTGGTTTGCTGACACAGGTTGGATGAGTCTAACAATGTTATGTGCACAGCTGCCTGTAACCCTAACAGCTGCAGAAGCCTTGTATTTTGGGGGAATCCTTGGTCTTAATTTGGAGCCTTTTGTAGGGTGGAGAAACAAGAATTAAAATAGAAGTAATAAAGGCTGCATTCAGGAAGTGATGTGCTTTAAATAAAAAGTAAGACTTAACTTTAGGTTCAGTTAAACTCGCTTGTCATTTCAAATTAAAAACCTCTCTCCAACCTCTTGGATAACTTTGTGTACCTGTAAGACAGGCAGAATATGACAGTTGTGTCTTTCTCCAACAGTTAAGTACTAACTTTAAACCCGGATCTAAGTTCTAACTTGGAACTTGGCTGAATTGTGTTTTATGCCCTGCTATGATCCACCTCAGTTTAACCTAAATCCATATGCTGTGTTCAGTACTTTCTATTATGAGGAAAGAGGGAGAGACTTGGGTGAAATTTGGGCTTAGTGGGTCTGAGCCCAAGACAGAACACGGAAAATGTGTTCCCGAGAGTCTAGCTTGCACAGCGTTAGTGTCATGACTGAACTTTCTGAAGCGTTTACAACATATAAGAGGAGGAGGGAAAAAAAGGCTTGCAGTGGAAAGTAGTCTGAGTAGACTGTCAGTACCTGGTCAGTTGGGTCTTCATCCTAGTGGCCATTTTGACATCACAAGATTTATAAATGCAACCACTGGCCTTGGATCTACTATTACTTTATAATGTAGCTTCCCAGTTGGAAAAGGGGAGTCTTGAAGAAGAGCTTCTTAAAAAAACCTGTTTGTAATATATGTGCAATCTGGTCACAATTCTCCCATGAGAATACCATTTAATGTCTTAAGTACAGGCGCTGGACTAGAGCGCATTTGTTTTGAAATAAAAACAAGCTAAGCCTGTGTTTATCTCCCTTATGTGTATTTATAACAGGTGTATTATGAAAGATTTCATTGTGCGTTTTTCTGTGTAACTGTGGCATGAGAGCTCAACAGGTAATTTTAAAGCACTGTGCTGTCTATGAATGAGAGGGGTATCTATTTTGGTTTCAGTGAGGCAGGAAAGGCATTGTATTTGGCAAATAGGTAATGTTTATGCATCTATCTGTCACCCATATAGAACTGGAAAAATGACAAAGTATAACTACATAAAGAGCATATAACGTTCAGTGATTCTGTACTAGAATAGTTTGTGATTGTCAAAGTCTTTCAGTTTTATTTCTTTACCTGTGACTGAAACATACTGAATAGTACAGCAGAATCCTTGAAATCTTTTCACAGGTGACTTTCAAGTTAGGATCAAGAAATGCTTTGGATAAGATAATTTAGTCATGCTCTTAGGAAATTTGGAATGGTGTTATCTTGTTGTTATTGAGATTATGAAACTTAGTGTAGAATATCGAAGAACAAGAACTTTATTCTGGAATGGTGTTTTTAAAATATCCATTGTAAGAGACTAACAAACCATAGCAAAATCTGTATTTCAAACGTGCCGAAACAATGGCTTAATACTCTGAATATTCAATAAATAACTTGTCTTTTTAATAGTTATTATGTTCAGTATCAATGGCTGACAACTGCTGTCACCCCATTGAATTGTTCTAAATCCTCCTAAACAAGACACCCTTGCAATAAAGCTTCACTTGCAATCATTTTTTGGCAAGCACATCTTACAATAGTTATTATTCTAACTGCTCACACTCGTGTACAGCATGAGGTGCCAATGTTTTCAGTTCCAAACATTAAAGATGTGGTGATAGAGAAGGCGAAACCTTATTAATTCTGAGAGATTTGCTTAATTGGGACACAATGTGAAGATTCTCAACAATAATAACAGATGATGGGGAATAAATAGGCACGGCAGGAGAGAGGCAGTTTCTAGTGTGAATTTCCCTTTGCTTCTGTTTAATTGCATTACATACTGTGGGAAGTATCTGGAGTATGTGTTTTCTAGTTAATTTTTCTTGACTGCATCCATCTAGCTACTGCTCCTGGACATTTTAATGTTTGCTAATACTCTATTTGCATATGACTACACATCTATAGCTGTCATTAGAACCAATTTACACACATGATTTGCTTCTTGAAGTATCAATGTCTGAATTTTATCTAGAGACGGGAATAGGGTCAGGAAAGTTTAATTGATTGTATAATGCAATTGAAAAGTCTGGCAGTGATCTAGGGCAATTTTGGGACATCTGTCTTTAAGTCATCAAAAATAAAGCACATAACAGCTGTGATAACAGCAGGATTATGATTAGATATGCAGCATTCACCATCAGATTGAACAAGGACTGGAAAACAAAGGAGGAGGTAAATAAGTCAGTTTTGATAACATCACAAGAATTTTAAATAGGTCTCTTCTACTTTTTACAAGTTTATATGTAAATACAAAGTTTAATGGAAATATAAACAAAATCTGTTTGTTTTTTTTCTAGCAAAACTTATACGTATTCCTCAAAAATAGGACTTGTTCCCCAATAGCAGTTACATAGCTAAATGTTGCATCCTACCTACTACATTGTGTGCTAGGTTAGCAATTCCTGCTTCAGAATTGCAGCTACCAGATCTTGTTCATTATTTCTACTTAAAGAATCCATGAAATATTTGTGACTTACTCTTTATCACGTGGAATCAGCTTTACCTATATATCTATTAGGTCTTACATGTCATGCATGTAAGTACAATTAAAACAGTTCCTTTGGAAACTAATATAGTGAGCTGTAACCTACTCTTTTCAAACATTAAAATTTTTGTTGTGGCGTTTTTGTTTGTGGGATTTTTATTTTAAAAAATGTGCCTACTATATACAGGTATACTTGTCATCTTTATTTGCTTCAGGTTTTGCTCTCTGTGGCACTTATGCTTCATTTATTTGATAAGTGGGTGTCATCTGACTTGAGACTGACATTGTTTTTAATGTAGAAACTATTGCCTAATTCATATATGCACATCTAAGAGTACTTCAGTGAGTCTTCAAAAAATTAAGTCAATTGTTTGTAATCTGAAATTGTTGTAGTTGCAGAATTGATTATAAAATATAAGGAAGTGTTAACTATTTGAGAAGAATTATTTTACATAATTTTTAGTGAAGTTTATAATTTGATGAAAGCTGAAGACATAAAATGTATCTAGTTATTCAAACATTTTTGCATCTGTAACTTTTGGATGCAATTCAGTTAAACTTGGTTGCATGACTTTACAACTAGAACTGCTAGCATGGCCAGCAGGTCGAGGGAGGTGATTCTCCCCCTCTACTCTGCTCTTGTAAGGCCCCACATAGAGTACTGTTTCCAGTTCTGGAGCCCCCAACACAAGAAAGACATCGACCTGTTAGAAGGAGGCCACGAGGATGACCTGAGGGCTGGAGCACCTCTCCTATGAGGACAGGCTGAAAGAGTTGGGGTTGTTCAGCCTGGAAAAGAGAAGGCTCCGGGCGGCCTCCCAGTACCTGAAGGGGCTACAAGGAAGCTGAGGAGGGACTTTTCATAAGGGCAGTTAACGACAGAGCAAGGGGAAATGGGTTTAAACTGAAAGAGGGTAGGCTTAGATTAGATATTAGGAAGAAATTCTTCACTGTGAGGGTGGTGAGACACTGGAACAGGTTGCCCAAGGAAGTTGTGGATGCCCCCTCCCTGGAAGTGTTTAAGGCCAGGCTGGATGAGACATTGAGCAACCTGGTCTAGTGGAAGGTGTCCCTGCCATGGCAGCGGGGTTGGAACTAGATGATCTTTAAGGTCCCTTCCAACCCAAACCATTCTATGATTCTATAACTGAACATGCATTTTATATTCTGTGGTCACCGTATGAAATAAGAATAAATATGAAGAAAGATATATAACTTCAATATTCATTTATGCTTTCTACTTAAACTTTAATTCATGAAAATTGGATACATAAGTAATGACACTTTCAAAATTAAAGTACTGGTTTGTTCTTCTATCAGCATGAAAAGTTGTTATGCAAGAGCAACCTAAGAAAAACTACAGAATGCACAAAAAATACAGTCCAGACCTGCTTTCTTGTTCACAGGTGATTAACAAATTCATTTTAGATCAAACTACATGACTGCATCAGTTGAGTTGCTAAGATGTTCTGTGGCTGTCTAACTCTACACTGTGCTATTGGCTTTGCAAGAATGTTTTTGTTTCTGAGATTTCTCAGTAACTGGCCCATGTGGTACAAGGCAACTTGGAATCTGTCATTTATTTCAGATACCCAAATCACTGCTTCATTTATAAGTATGTTTTGGCACAGAAAAGCACCAACTGCAGAGAAGTATGCACTTTATACCAAGCAGTTTTTTCCACCCATAAGTGTCAGCACACTAACAATCATGTCATAATCAGTGTTTAGCAGATGCACTATTGTTTTAATTCCTGCAGACTCTGTAGACTTTTCTCTCAGATCTTTCATATGAACATAACATTCTCATTTATTGCAGCAAGTGCATGTAAAATCTCTGCAAGGTAAAAATATATGCTGCTTTACTGATAGCTAATAAATGTAATTATCTAATCAGTGGCCTCCAAAACAATACTGAGGGTAGTGTATCTCAAACAATAATTAAGAATAAGTATCATACAATAGTACGGCAAAGCACTTTGAGAGCCACTGTTGTTAGTTTTGATTGCAGTAATTAAGATCTGTAGGTTTTTGACTGATCTGTCATATGCCAGTCAGCAGTTGTTTTCTAGTTTAATTTTTTACCTACCTTAAGATTGCTTAGTGCTGCTCTGATCCTGAACTATGGCAAAAAACGAGTGGTTCACTAGTCTTTTTTGAAATAAAAATGAAACCGCATGTGGGAAATACTAAACATGCAGGAAGAAGTAAAGTAGGCTTGTAAATTTTGCCTATAGAGATAATGTAATGCTAAACAAAGCTGACATCAGTGATTTGCCTCCATAATATACAAATGTTGTACAAGTTTGTTTCCATTAATGAGGAGAATTAATAGTCTGGGGAAAATGTGAGAGGAAAGGGTGAATTCTTCTAACTTAACTTAGCTCTAGTTTGATTTTTTTCAAAGTGAACTAAAACATCATTATCAACCTGAATAAAAGTGTCCACATAAATTATATTACTGTAAGTATAGCAAATGTGCTTTCATCCAAGTATAAATTACAACAAACTTCCTAGGCTGAGACATATGTGGGATTCATCCAGTTTGAAAAATTTATTGCAAGGTCTTTGATATAGCAGAATTTTGCTTACTGGCTGCTGTCCTCAGATCTTTCCTATATGTTAGGGCTTCTGTACTGCTAAAGCCAAGGATGTTCTGGAATACAAGATGTAGACAACTGCTGACCTAGCAGATATTGTTAGGCCTGCAAAGAGTTTGCAGTTGGCATGTCATGATACTAGTAAAGACAGAGAAAGAGGTGCTGAAATAATTTGGGAGTAAAAGGAAACAATGCAGGAAAACAACTTAAGTGTGTAAGCTGGGTGCAAAGCAGAGTTCAGTCAGAGAGGAGAGAAGTGACTGGTGTGTAGCATTTGGGAAAAGTAAGAATATTCTACAGGAAACACAGGGCTTCACTGGCAGTGCCTCAGTAAGGAAGGAAGACTTTTCAAGAAGAAAAGATCTGCATTTTTTGCAGATCTGGATGAATTTTCTCATTTAATCTCCTAAGTAAGGACCTGTAACTTAAGCTTTTTTCCCTGTTGTGTTTTTCAGGATCCTGTGCCAGCTAGGATCACAAAACTCCTGAGGAGTTTTGTCTTAAAGCTGGTTTCCTGACTCTCCCTTCTTGCAGTGTGGCTCTGTTAGAACTTACTAATAATGGCTGTTCCCAGGACTCAGCAATGTTGAGTGTACTGTTGTGCATGGGGTGTCACAGAAGAGGTTATGTAGTGGGCATCTTCACTAGCTCTTTTTCATTCTGCTTTTCCCTTTCTTATGAGGAGGACAATTCCCATATGTATGTGCAGGACATAGTAATCAATATCCCTTCAGTTTGGGTTAAAATTCCAGGCACTTTCTGGCAGTTCTTTCAAAACTGAAGTCTTTACTCATTGTAAGGGTCTGGTACATGATTTAGTAAGAGGCAATCTATCACTCTTTGCTTCTCAGGGCTGACATTGTTATTTATGTCTTTAGATAGAGTGGAACTTCATGAAGGAATGCCTTCACTTCCTTGTAAAGGATTTGACAGTTAGCTCTCTTCAACTTACCAAGTACACATGGATGGCAAATAATAAAATTATTTTGATTTTATTTCATGAAGTCTTGGGAGGGGCTTGTGTAAGTCCTAAAATAATTGACAGCTCCATTCAAAACACAGCAGTTTTTATTCAAATCAAGGCTCATAAAAGATGGCCGTTTTCCTTGGCATGAGGATAAGACAATAGAATGAATAATTATTTTGCTTGTGATAATTCTGGGCACACAAGGCGGTTGCAATCTTCTCTTCCCTCAAGAGACCAAGGAAAACATTGTGTGATACAGCTGCAACTGGAAAGAATCTTATTGCTCAGGTGGCTGGAAGCATAGATGGGCTCCACATGGGGTTTTCTTTCTGTTGTTGGTGGGGTATTTTTAAGGCTTTCATCTTTTGAGGGCACTTAAATTCTTATAGAGAAGCTACTACATCAAATAGGCATAGTAGTTTTACATACCTGGATTGGTGTATGTGAATTATTTGACTCACGCAGAGGGATCATAACTCTTAAAATTGGCAACATTCACCTTGTCCTATTTTATTAAGCCATAAATGCAAGTGTGGTGTTGATGTACTGGGACTCCTGTTGCGCCAGCATAACTAGGAGCCTCAAAGCGATTTTAGGTATGAGTTTTTACAATGAAAAAACTGACCCTTAACATCAAAACCCAGGCAAGGTCAATTTTTGCTCTAAAATGGCAGTGGCTGCCAGACCCAGTTACTCTCTCACTCCCCTTCCTCAACAGGGCAGGAAGAGAAAATAAGATGGGCAAGCTCATGGGTTCAGAGAAAGGCAGTTTAATGAGAAAAACAAAGGCTGCATATAGAAGCAAAGCAAAAAGAAGAAACTTATTCCCTACTTCCTATGAGCAGGCAGATGTCCAGCCACTTCCTGCAGTGACCACGAAATGTTAGAATTCGAG
>NW_010321626.1:0-363 GCF_000700745.2 Antrostomus carolinensis
AGCCCACTGGTCTTGTTCCCTGTGATTTCATCCGCCTCCAAAGCCAGGCCTGGCTCCTGCCTGTTTATATCTGTCTGGAGGGCTCAGGCAGTAAAAAGCACAATCATTTTCTTGCTTCTCTGCCAGTATCTGCAGCAAGCAGGGGAAAAAAAAAAAAAAACAACAAAAAAAAACAAACGCTTAAAGGGACTTTCTGACCTCAATCAAGTAACTCGCCCTTCCTCCAGCCCTGGGGCTGCTGATTTGTTCCAGCAATTCAAAGGACCCAGATCTCCTGTCGAGCCAGACAACAACCCACGGCATCACTCACCGCAGGGCTCGGAGAGGGGCCGGCCGTGTGTGTCACCCCGGTATGGGATGGGC
>NW_010321626.1:375-830 GCF_000700745.2 Antrostomus carolinensis
GCAGAGCCGGGGCCTCTCGTCGGGGTTTCCTGACGGTGCCAGGGGTGCTGGGAGCCGAGTGCAGGCAGAGGGTGCAGGTCCCCTCCCTGGGTGGTGATGGGGTGATGCCCCAGCACAGCGCACACCAGCTGCCCAGAGCAGCCCTGGCAGAGCCAAGGACCAAGCCCAGAGTCATCTCTGCATTTTGGGTTCACCCTCTGCCCTGACATTGCCAGGGCTTTGCCGTGGATGCCAACCCCCTGCCCTGGCCTGACTCCAGGCTGTCTGGGCGCAGAGGGGCGAGGGGGCTCAGAGCTGAAACCCACCCCTGGCCCAGATCAGCTGCTCCACCACACTGGTGCCCCGGGGACCCTGACCTTTCCCCAGCCCACCCCAGCTCTGCATCCCCTCCATCGCCACAGCCATCGCACCGCTGGGGCTCCATCCCCGTGCAGCACACGGGGCTCTTTGTGGGG
>NW_010321626.1:888-2328 GCF_000700745.2 Antrostomus carolinensis
AGACGTGCTTGGCTCTGGCTTCCCAAGCAGGCTCCTTGTCTGGCTGGAAACCGCCCGGTTCTGGCTGGTGGAGGATGCTCTTTGCAGAGGGCTGAGGGAGGGGATGGTGCCGGGGATGCTGCCACAGCTGGGTGGGAGCTCTCCCCCCACGCCAGCAGGCACAAACAAAACCGGAGCGTCCCCAGAGGTTGGCCATGCCCTGGGCAACGCACAGCCGCCTTTGTCTTGCCTTGTCCTCGCTGTCTCCTGCTCCCTGGCAGGTGATGGGGTGAAAGCCAGTAATTGCTCTAAGTGCGATCGATAAATCAAGGTAATAGAATTACATCTGCTGTTGCCATATTAGGAACCGCTTCTCTGTGCTCTCCTCCCTCCTTGGTTTTGTTGTTAAACTGCTGCAGAGCGCTGGAATGAGCTGGGCTCCTCCGCGCTCTCGAGGTGGATCTGGTGGGGACTCAGGTCCCTACCCGGCACGGGTGGCTCTGGGTGGCTCTGGGCATATGTCCTCAGGGGCTGGGGAACGGCCCATGGGAAGGTGCTGGATCCCCGTAGAGGTCAGGGGCATTTTACCTGATGCCACACGCAGAGTGCTCTGGGGACCATGGGCACCCCACAGCGTGGGGACGGGACCCATCACCCCAGGCACAGAGCAGCAGCCCCCGCCAGCCCCCCGCCCAGCTCTGCCCCCGGGACTAGGGCTGGAGCAGCAGCACCTTCGACTGCTGCCCTGGGGAGATGGAGCTGCTCTCCCCCTGCACCAGTCCCTGGTGCCCAGGGGATTATTTTCACCCCACGTGCGGCTGGCTCAGGCTCTGGAGTGTGAGCTCCATGGCAAGGGCTTTCCCCTGGCTGCTTTTAATCATTATTTACAGGAAAGGCTCCATGAATAAAGGCTGGATCGCAGCCTCAGGCACCCCGTGGGTAGGGGGGACCGCGCAGCACCTCGTCACCCCCACAGCAGCATCATGCCCTGTCACCAGACCCCTCTGGGCTCTCCCAGTCACCCCCAGTCACTGACACTGGTGCCTGCTGCTCAGCAGCCCCACAGACCCTGGACCCAGCGATGCCACTGGGGCAGCCAACTCGAACTGGGGGGTGAGCAGGGCTGGTCCCCGCCCTGTCACTCTCTGGTGGCATCTGATTTGCATAACTTCTATAAACTGTGCCTAATTAATCTCCTTACACCTCTGGCACTGCATTAGGGGAATGAGGATCAAGTGCTCTCCAATCCGTGAAGGATTAATTAGGAGGGAACACGTGCACACAGCCGAGCACGCCAGCGAGACCGGCCGGTGGTGCCGGAGCCGTTGTGGGGAGCCGGGACTCGGCACCAACCGGGCTTTATTGCAGATTTATTGGGGAAAACAGAAGCTCCTGGAAGCCGGACAAGGTGGGGCTCGGCCGGGCTGGGACCAGGAGGACACAGGGGCGGGGGCGACGCGG
>NW_010321627.1:0-1164 GCF_000700745.2 Antrostomus carolinensis
AGCCCAGCTTAAGCACTTGACAGTGTTTATAAAGCAGCTCACAGCAAACAGACTTGGAAGTGCAGAACAAGTTGGTGTTTACACAAGCGACTAATTATTTATTTGAAAATCCTGGGGATGAGCTGTGGGCTGTAACAACAAGCACATGGGGAGGGCTGTGCTCCTGCCCCAGCAGCGCTCGGCAGAGTCGCAGCCGGGGCATGGTGAAAAGTTCAAAGCCATGGGGGCAGGAGGAGGATGGCAGCACCTGAGGGGCTCGTGGCCTCGCTGGCACACGTGAGCCAAAGCCATGGTGCTGTGCCCTTGGCGTCGAGGCATGTCCTGCTCCAAGGCCTGGCCATACGTGGGTCACATCTCCATGCAGCACCCGACCCAGGATGCTGCCAGCCCGCCGCGGCTGTGGGCAGCCCTCTCCACTCAGGTATTTTGCTGCTGGAGCTGTAACCACCCTGGTTACAGCTGGGCTCGGGCAGGGGAGCTGCTCCCCCAGCAGCCCCTCGTCAGGTCCCCCACGCCATGGGGGGTGTGGGAGGGGGCCGGCACCCCAGGGCCCGTCTCCATCCCGCAGGCAGCACACAGGCTGTGGCCAGGCTTCGTTCCAGCACCATTGCCACTGGCCATTTGGGGCATCGGTGATTGCGCAGTTATTATAAAGGGATTAAAACCATTTTGTTTCATTTGACCTCACAGAGTGAATGTTGTTGCCTTTATTCCCACACAATGGCAGCCGTTGGCAAAAGGGCAGCCGTTGGCGGGGCTTTGCTCTGCCAGCTGCAGAGGGAAGAGCATGGCCCTGCTTGGCAGCACCGGAGCTCTTGGTGCAGCCCGGAGGTTGCCCTTCCTTCACACTGGCTGCAGGGCACATGGAAAACCCTCTCCTGGGTCCTTTCCCAGGGGGAGCAGCACCCGGCTCTGCAGCAGCCCTGCCTGCGCTGTGAGTCAAGCAGCGTGGCTGGTGGGAGCCAGGTCTCGGCCACTCCAGGGCGAGGACAGGGCACGTGGTGGCTCCCAGGCTGGCTGTGCCCAGAGCCCTGCGCATGGGGCTGCCATCGGCAATTTCCTGCTGCACTGGGATTTATTTGCTGTCCAAGAAGTTCATGCAGAGCAATTGGTTTGTTGCCCAGTCTGTCCTCCTGGCATTGCCATCTCATGGCCCTGTCCTGC
>NW_010321627.1:1506-2509 GCF_000700745.2 Antrostomus carolinensis
AGGTGCCCACTTGATGGGAAACATCTTGTGCGCTTGGCAGTCCGCAGAGGCCATCTGCTACGCGAGGAGGAGCGGCCGAGGGGGACTGGCACTATTTTAAACAAGTTACAGCTATAACTGTACGCAGCATCAGCAGATGGTAAAGCTGCGTTAGGCGTTTCTATGTGTGCTAACTGTTAGGAGGCTACAGGGTGATTGTGCATTAGGTTGGAGGGCTCTTCACCCCACGCCGCTCTGGTTGCTGCTGTCTGCCTGCACCCCTGTGTGCTGCTCCCCCAGATCACCCCATGGCTTCCGTGCTCAGTGTCCGCAGCGCCAAGCCCAGCAAAAAAAAAGCGAGTTAATCTGTTCTCCTCTTCCTTTGCAGCTCCTGCGAGTGCACTTGGAAACTGGAAGCAGCTAACGCTCGCTGCCAGAGCCCCCAGATGGGACTAGAGCCGAGCTCCTGCGCTCCTCACGGGGATGAAGGTAGAGCCATGTTACCTGCTACCTAAGCTCGCTGGCGCTGGTGTCATTTGTGGATATGGTCCCATACCAGGCTTTGTGCACAGACTCTCAGCTCTGATCCCACCCGAGACGTTTTAGCAGCAGCAGAGAGATCCCCAGCTGTGGAGCGGGCTCCTCCGACCACCCTGCGACGGAGGGGCTGCAGCGCTGGAGAGTTACTATGCAGCTTGGACTGTTTGTGGTGGCGGTTTTTCTAAGCTCGATGGATCTAATGGGCAGCAGCAAAGTGGTGAAGGGCAAGAGGCAAAGACGAAGTATGTATGAAACGCTTTTCTTCTCTTCTTCTCGTGTTGCTGTGCGGTTCATGCAGATGGTGCGTGTATTTACCAACACAGAGAGCTGGGCAGCACCTCGGGGTGTCCCATGAGCCCTTGGAGCTCCCCAAGTCCCACTGCTGTGCAGAGACATGTGCTACCCTGTCCCATTGGACCTGCCACAGCCCCGAGCTGCTGGCAATTGCCCTGGTGCCCACAGGCTGCAGCTCGGGGCCAGGACC
>NW_010321627.1:2582-2921 GCF_000700745.2 Antrostomus carolinensis
GTGGAGCAGGACCAGGGTTGGCCTCCCCGTTCCCACAGGCACTGAGCAGGGGTGAATGTCCTGCACTGCACCCCACCGTGGCCGGCCACCTCCATGTCCCCACCATCGTCAGGCACCTTCCCAGGAGGAGCGAGCAGCACCGGCAGGGTTGGCCTCCCCGTTCCCACAGGCACTGAGCAGGGGTGAATGTCCTGCACTGCACCCCACCGTGGCCGGCCACCTCCATGTCCCCACCATCGTCAGGCACCTTCCCAGGAGGAGCGAGCAGCACCGGGAAGGGAAGGGAAGGGAGCGTGTGAGCCGGAGCCGTGCATCGCTCCCCATCACCTCCCCAGTGCT
>NW_010321627.1:3095-8562 GCF_000700745.2 Antrostomus carolinensis
CAAGACCAGCCGCATGCTCTCATTTATGTAAGCTCGTTTTAGAACTGGTTTACATTAAAATTGTTTTAAATTAAATTATATAAAAATTATTTTATATTAAAACTGGAACTGCTGAGCCCTGTGAGAACCAGGAAAACTTGATGTCATGGCTAATGCTATAAAGTCCAGTTTCCAACAAGGGCTGGTTTATACCTTTGCCATAGACACCGACCTTGGCACCACGGCCCAGTGCTGAGGGAGGGAGGGGGCCAGATCCCCTGGGGGTCCCTGCGCACAGGAGACAAGGGCCCAAAATGCTGAGGGGAGGTCCCAGTCCAGGCCCAGAAAACCCTCCTGGTAGCGGGCACAGAGGGTCCTTGGGCTGGGGACCCCCATCTGCTTTTGTTCCATCTCCTGAGGCTGCAGCAGCCTCTGCGCCTGTGGACCCAGCGATGTCCCAGCCTGGGGACATTGGGGAGCTGCCGGGGTCTCGGTCACTGCACGGGGAGAGGAAAGTTTTCTTACCTCTTGGTCTGGCATGTGAACACTGTGGTGCTCCGCGCTTGCTTTTGAAGTGTAGTAAACATGGTATTTAAAAGAACACATTTTTAAATACACAGCTTTTCTATAAACAAGGACACTGCTTGCATAATAAACTAATAAAAATAACCTGCATTCTAGCCTGCAAAGAATGCTATTGGTTTCAAAACAAGCAGCATTTTATACGATAATTAAAAGCAGAAAACTCTCAAGACATGGGATTGAGTATTTTTTTTGGACTGAACTTAGGAGCTGAGAACACATCTCTATTTTGGGGGCAGTGAAATCTCCTGCACTGCCAGCCATAGTTAACTTACGTGGGGTCAGAGTGAGATCCAGCCTGGCCTGAAGCGCAGTGCAGAATTAGTCAGACGGTTTCTCCCCAGCTCTGGTCCCCGCTCGTCCCGCAGTGTGCCCACAGCAGGGTGGCACTGCCAGCTCCAGGAGGGATGTGGTGGGGAGGCACTGGCCCACCCAGGCGCGTGTCCCTCGTGGGCGGCTGCCCAGCACGGGTGGCAGGGCTGGTGGTCAGGCTGGGAGGCTGGAGGCTGGAGTTGGGACTCTGTGGAGAGTTGGTGGCTGGTTCTGGGTCCTGCTCCTCACTGCTGCTGCTGTCACGACCCTCCCGCCTGTGCTCGGTGCGGTGCTGGTGCCCATTAGCATCGGGCACGGGGCCGTGACGCCTGGCCAGGGCGATGCCAGGAGCTGCGGTGAGTGTGTCAGCGCAGCAGGACCCCAGCCCTCAGCTGCCCCGGTCGCTGCCCTTCCTGCCGCGGTGCCGGTGCTCTGGGGCTGGTGTCAGTGTGTGCAGAGCCCGGCCACGCAGGCGGCACTAACCACTGCCTCTCTCTTGCTCTTCCAGTCAGCACTGAGCTGAGTCAGGGCTGTGCCAGAGGCTGCGACCTGTGCTCCGAGTTCAATGGGTGCCTGAGATGTTCCCCCAAACTCTTCATCCTTCTGGAGAGGAATGATATCCGGCAAATTGGGATTTGCCTACCATCTTGTCCCCTGGGATACTTTGGCCTTCGCAATACAGACATGAACAAGTGCATCAGTGAGTACAGGGGTGGGAGGGAACGGGTGAAACACCGGGCAGTGGCCGTGCTTTGCAGGGGATCGTGCCACCTCCGGGCAGGTGCAGCAGAGTCTTTTTGCTCACATCAGACTACATGACAGCTTTGTGTTTTTTTGTTTTTTTTCCCCCAGAATGCAAAATTGAGAACTGTGAGTCCTGTTTCAGTCGAAACTTTTGCACAAAATGTAAGGAAGGTTTGTATTTGCACAAAGGGAGATGTTACGTCACATGCCCTGAAGGCTACTCTGCTGCCAACGGCACCATGGAGTGCAGCAGTCCTGGTAAGTGATGCTCGGGCACCTTTACTCAGCTTTTTCTGTGTCTCCCCCAGAATGCAAAATTGAGAACTGTGAGTCCTGTTTCAGTCGAAACTTTTGCACAAAATGTAAGGAAGGTTTGTATTTGCACAAAGGGAGATGTTACGTCACATGCCCTGAAGGCTACTCTGCTGCCAACGGCACCATGGAGTGCAGCAGTCCTGGTAAGTGATGCTCGGGCACCTTTACTCAGCTTTTTCTGTGTCTCTCGGGCCCGTCGCAGGTATTGCTGCAGTTTGCTTTAGATGATAAAACGAACCCCTCAGAGATGATGGCTCATCGTACCTGTGAGGGTGACGGTGCAGGTCAGACCCAGCCCTTCAGAGGGCAGAGCTCTCTGGAAACCAGCCCAGACAGGGAGCAGCACCCAGCGTTGCTGCCGCGCGTTTGTGGAGTGTGACTCAGGGTTTGTGTGGTACAGCAAGGACAGGGGTGCCTGGAGAACTTAGGAAGCTGCTGGGGAAACATATGTACCCTGCAAGCCTACAGTGGGGCAGAGGTGTGGTGGTGTGTGAGGGCTCCGGGATGTCCTGAGGCAGCAACAGTGAAATGAGAGTTACTGCTGGCCTGTCTTGTTATCTGGCAGCACAATGTGAAATGAGTGAGTGGGGGCCCTGGGGGCCCTGCTCCAAGAAGAGGAAGCTCTGTGGCTTCAAGAAGGGCAATGAAGACCGAACGCGGAGAATTCTGCAGGCTCCCTCCGGAGATGTGTCCCTGTGTCCTGCCACCACGGAGGTACGGAGGTGCACCGTGCAGAAGAACCAGTGTCCCGAAGGTGAGCAGACATGGAGTATCTCACCATCCCTCCCCAGCACCCTTTATTTGTCAGGCCCAAGTATCCGGCCAATTGTCCACTATCAAATACGCTGCAGATCTCACTCCCCCTCTGTGGTACAGGGAACACAATGTGACAGCAGCTGGCGAGATCCCTGGGTGGAACTGGCACAGCCCCCCGGGTGGGTGATGCTCAGCACAGCTTGCCACGTGTCCCGTGGGCTTTCAGATACTTCAGCTCCTTCCCTGGGCAGAGAGCAGCGAGGCAGCTGAGCAGAGGAAAGTGCACGCCTGTGCGCTGCGGCAAGGGGAATCATCTGCTCCTCTACCAGAATGCTTAGGTCTGTGTTTTTCCCAGGAATCACAGTGTCTTCAGGATGAATGGCGGTTTGGTCATCCTCTTATGGGCTGGACAAGGATTGCAGCCGGCTGAGTGTTTTGGGGGAAACCGGTTCTGAGCAGTGACTAACACCCCAGGGATGAGACAGCCGGGCAGGGGGAGGCAGACACGGCTGATCTGTTCCTCTGATGCACACAGCAGCGGGCGTTAGCTCAGGGGCTTGGTATGCAGCCATGGAGAAATGCAAGTGTTAACACTTCTGCTTGGAGACCAACGATTACAAAGCTAAATCCTGATATGATCCTTCTTCCCTGTTCATATTTAGGCAACAGCTCGCAAGGCAAAGCTCAGCCTGGCAGATGGGGCAGCTCTCAGGCACCTCTGTGCCTGGGGAGGGGCACGGGCCCTTCAGCCACCCCTGGTAGCCAGGGGCCGTGGGCCAGCTCACTCTGCCAGGGAGCCTCATGGTGCCTCTTTGCTTTCCTGCAGGGAAAAGGAAGAAAAAGGAAGAGCAAGGAAAGCAAGACAATGCGAATGGGAACAGAAATCGGAAAGACACCAAAGATGCCAAGTCTGGCACCAAGAAGAGGAAGAGCAAACAGAGAGGGGCTGCGGTCCCTGCGACGTCCACTAGCCCTGCCCAGTAGCTGCCCCTTTATGTCACCTGATGGCAAGACTTCATTGCTGCTATGTATATGAAAGCTTTATTGAACCAGAGCACTGCTACACAACACGTACCCATGTCCAGAAAGACAGACATATACTCTCAGACTGACCCACAGACCCGACAGAAACCACATACACAATACTTAAGGAGGCTGCACACACACACCCCACCCAAGACTGCAGAAGGATGCTGCCGAGAAGAGGAGTGGGAGCACACACGGAGGGACACCCACCTCCCCGGGCTCTGCGGGGGATGCTGCGGAGAGGAGAGGTGGAGTGTGAGTCAGTGAAGGACCCAGACACGAGATTTCATGACCAAAGGCCTCAATGTGAGACCGGCCGCGTGGCCCCAGCGCAGCACGGCTGCAGCCAACGGGACGAGACTGGACCCGCACGGCCGCTCTCCCCAGTTGGGACCTGGACTCACGCAAAGGCAGTGGCCTCTTTCTCTACCCCCCACCCTTTATTTTGTGTTTTAAGCTGTATGACTTTATCATTGCGAATACATGTTAAACGTTTGTGGTAAGAGGTCAGTGGTATCTGCCCTGAATCTGCTTCAAAGAGGGGTTTTTTTTCAAATTAAAAAACAAAAAACCAAAATGACAACCAGCTTCCTGAGTGTGTGGTTCATGCCTTGGCCCCTATGGAGGCTGGTGTCCCACAGGACAGAGACTCACTTGTGGAAGGGAATCTCGCCAAAGCTTTAAGAAAATCCCAGAAAATGTTGCCAGCTGCACTGCAGCCACAAATCAGCCATCCTGCGCTCGCAGGACCCCAGCTGTGCTCCGCGGAGCCCCTGAGGAATTTCCCACTGGAGGATCCAGTTAACATGCAGCAGATTGAGAAAATGAGAGGTTACAACAAACCGCAGGTCGCCGAAATATTGTGACTCTACTTGTACAGTCACAGCTGTGGGACTCCATCCTGGGCCGGGGACACGCGCGTCCATCTGCCCGGACACCACCCAGGCGTGAGCAGGAGGGAAGGCAGGCGGGAGGGGGGAAGGCACAGGTTGGGCTCTGCAGAAGAAAAGCAAACGTAAGTTTGGTAGAAACTCCTGGTCTGCATGCCACCAACTGGAATTCCCTGGATTCAGAACAAGCGCTCCTGCCCTGCCAGAGCCAACACCTGGGCAGAGGAACCGGGCGGAGGACGGTGAGGGACAGAGACCTAGGGAGATCTGTGCGGGGCACACGCCAACGCTGCCTTCTCTGCACGGAGAAGCTTTACCCTCGGCAGTGTCACGAGGTGGCATCCCACTCACTTTCCCTTATATTTTAAAATGTGCTTCCTCGGTATAAATATGTGCAGACATTTAATTCCTCTGGAGTTCAGCAAAAGCCCTCTGGTCCTGAGGGACGGAGCCAGGGAGGTGCCGTGGCTCCCCGAGATATGCTGGGGCGATCAGTGACGTGCTGCTGCAGCTCCTCGCTGCCCTGGTAAGGTGAGGGGCAGGGAAAGCTCACCCCAAAGCTAAACCCAGGGAATGCAGCCTCCGCTTGCACTTGCTTTCGTACCACCTTCCCTGCTCTGTGGTTTTGGAGGGCAGAGCGAGGCAGCGAGTGTGGGGGACGCCTCGGGAGAGTCGAGTCCCCGCTCGCTCTGACGGGTCGCCTGCCCGCACCCAGCAGCCCTGTCCCCGTCCTGCGAAGAGCTGGTGGTTCATGGCACCCACCGAGGACTCGGCTCCCGCAGACGACACCTGAACTCTCCCTTTGCTCGTCCGCTTCGCGGCTGGGTTGTCTTGGTGCGGGGCCTGGGGGGTGCACCGCTGTT
>NW_010321627.1:8615-13053 GCF_000700745.2 Antrostomus carolinensis
AACCTTTCAGCCCATCATCCACTTTGTGCTTAAGTAAACAAGAAGCCGTTATATCTTTTAAAGGGGATTCCATTTCAGCACAATGATAAACGACCAGCATACCAAGCAGAGAGAGAAAGAGGTTCTTAAAAGTCACCCTTTGAGTTGTTTATGGATCATGTTCAGACGATCCCTGAAAGCCTCCCAGCTGAAAGATCAGATCTCGCTGCATTTTCGAGCCTCAGCTAGCCTGTGAGATAAGTATTCTGTTTGTGCCACGGCGTTGCATGTAAGCAGAACCGTTTTTCCCTTCCGCTTTTTCGCAGCAATAATCAGTAACCCTTTCATGAACCTCAGCTTGCTAATTCATAACCGACTCCTCCCTCCCTCCCTCCCTCCCTCCTGCTGCAGTATCTCAACCCGGTTCTCAACGAGGATTAGAGAGAAGCGAGAGTGCATTAGCAAGGTTTGGTACTCGGAGGCTCTGTTAACTGACTGGATTCCCCGTGGTAACTCATGGCAATATCAGCACAACTATTTCAAAACTAAACTGCATATAATAAATCAACGCAACCTATTTTATAGAACTCTCTAGAGTTTTTTTAGAAAAACTGACAGACTTTTTTCTGTTGTAGCCTTTCCCTTCTTTCCTCCTTTTTTTTTTTTTTGTAGCAAAATGGGAAGAAAAAGGGAGAAAGGCAAAGGAAAGTTTAAAATGCATATTAAGAAAAGCCAAGATTTTTAAGTATGGGTGATTTTAAAATTAAATTGTTTTAGAAAAATTAGGAGGAAAATATAAAAAACTCAAATTTCTTTTTTTTAATCAGCTCGAGAATTGTGCTCATTCCCACTCCCAGAGAGATGGTTCATTTATGAATTTAGAAACATTTTGCCTTCAACAGATGTGACTTGCACAACAGTCCAAGCCAGAGATTTCCTTAGATAGGTTGATGTCATCCCACCTCACACGCACGCGAACGCTCTCCTTCAGCCCACCAAACACAGTCTGTTGTGATGTTCTCTCCATGGCATCACTGTAAAACACGCTTCTTTAAACCAATAAATAAATACACGGGTTTGCTGAACAAGCTTCGTTTGTGCGTGTTCACGTTCTGTGCTTTGACCACCCAGTTGCTGAAAAAAAAGAACCGGAGAAGTAGTTGCGAGACGGACAGACAGACAGATCCCCGGCTGCAGAGAAAACATCTTCATTTTGATTGTGGAACAAACTGGTGTTTGTTTCACACCAGTACAGAATTGTACTCAGAATCTGCAGGTTTTAGGCAGTTTACTTCACTTTGGGGTAATTCATCCTGTGTAATGGGGAACAAAGGGCAAGGAATAATAGATTAATAGTTTACAGCAGGGGGTTGGAACTGTTTAATTTCTATCTCATTTGCTGAGATTTAGGAGCTACATCAGATAAATTGCACCAAACACGGGTTGGGTGTATTATATTCTTATCCTCTCTGTGTAATATAAATCTGTATTTTTCATCAGCTACGGTCAAGTTAAATGTGTGCACACAGACTCCTCAAACAATAATTTACTGGCTTTCTACCCCCGTGGAGATGGAGGCAATGTATATACTTTTTAGTTCATGTTTACGTTAAAATGATTTCTCACTCAGAAGAAATCTTAGCTCTGATTAAAGGAAGTAGAGCAGGATAGTGAAACAGGTTATCTCAAAACTATTATTTGGATTACATTGTCTGAGAACATTACAAGGGATACTTTATATATATTTACAGACTTTACTAAGTCAATAGTCTTCACAGAGAGAGAGGTTAGGTATAACATTTAAAAAAAAAAAACCCTATTAAAATTACAGAAATACCAGCTGTATATGGCAGTCACCCTAAATAAATCACGCTGATGGCATTTATACACATGATAATATATTATACCCAACTGAATGCCAAACCATAGTTTTAAATGGAGTTGCTTGCCTGAATTGCCACGATTTTTGGAGAGTAGCAGAATTGTAGGGGGAAAAAAAAAAGAGGCAAGCAGGTAGATAATAAATATTTATTTACAGCAGAAACAAAACCACCCCTCGTCTGCCATTCAGCACTGAAACCGCCTGCAGAAGTCCATCCTGTGACGTGCAAGGCCAGCAGGCACGGGGCAGCACGTGCAGCTTTCCTGGAAACTCATCACTTTTCATAGAATCATAGAATCGAATCACAACAGTAAAACATTTCTGTGTCCCTGTGTTAGCTTCCAGGCTGCTGGGAAACACGTCATGCCCGGGAGGGAGCTCTGCAGCGCTGACCTCAGCGCAGAGGACTCTGCCCCTGAGCACGGCCCCGTCCCGCTGGGCACGGAACAACCCGCGTCTCAAAGTCCTTTTGCACCTTTTTAGCCTTTTTTTGCTTGACTTGGATTTTCTCCTCCCTCCAGCTTTCCCCCATTGTTTTCAGTTGGTTCATTTTGGGAACCTCAGATCCAAGGCAACGATATCTGGGATCGCTTTTGTTTTTTTTTCTGTTCAGGAGCCCTCAAACCTGGAGCCCTTTGCCAAGGTGCCCTGCCTCCCACATCCCTGCAAACCTGCTCCTGAGCTGGGAAAACCACTGTGGTGATAAACCATCTACAGTGTCTTCTGGCAGTATCTGGAACAATTTTGAGGGCCAGCTATAAAACCCACTTCTGTCCTTGTGCTCTGCAGAGAATCTCTGTGACAAGGAGAGTGAGGTGGCTGATGTTGCCTTCATCCTGTTAAATAAGGCAAAGTAGCTCAATACTACATTGAAAAAGTGCTCTGAGTACAAGTCCAGTCTTGTTCTGAAGTCTTGGAAATCTATTTTTCCTTCATTTAATCGACAAAATCTGTAGATCATACAAGGAAGACAGTCCCTGCCAAAAATCAAACATCACTAGTTTTTAATAATACAACGGGAATAACCCCTTAGAACATATGTAATTATGGCAATGAGTCATTCTGATGGCATCGCCTCACCACCTTCACTGGGATTTTGACAAGGAAGAGGCCACATAAAATCTGAAATGATTTCATTTCAGCAGCAGTCAGGCTCATCGTGTCAATGAAGCTGAGGTCGTGTGGCAGATGTGACAGGCCTGGCATCAGTCACTGACCCCCCTGTCCTGTCCCCTACGCAGAACAGACAACATCCTGCTGTGGCAAATTTGAGAAGAAGGAACAAAAAAAAGTGTACAGTTGAAATGGGGGGGGGGAATGCATCAATAGCAAATGAAAAGCTTGTGAGTCATACAGCAAGATAAAATTAGCTTAGTAGAGTAAAATATCAGACTCATGTTATCAGATACACAAGTAAACAACCACAGCTCCGGAGATCCTGCCAGCTCAGTGCCAACTGCCAGCCCCAGAAATGTCATTTTGGTCAGGAAACACGAGAGGGAGAGCACAGGGTGCAGCTGAAGGGATGAATTTATTCCCGTTGGAATGCAATTCCCCTGTGTTATCAGCACAATCTCTTCTTATGACAGAAAAGCCAGGGCTGCAGCTCCCTCTGCTTTGGGTGACAGGGCTGGTTGTTCAAGGCTGGGGAAAGTGGTGCCGAGACCCCCGCGTGAAAGCTTCCAACGTGGGAATTCAACAATTAACTCGGAGGCTTGGCCACTAAAAGTTCTCCACGACATAAACCTCACATCTAAAGCTCGTTCTTTCTATTCTTTCACAGAAAAAGACAGCAGTTTTTCTGGATGCACTCCAAGGTATCTTGCTAACAATAAAAAGTGTTTTCTTAAGAAAAAAGGAAGAAAGAGTGGGGGAGAACAGAGCAAGTATTACTCAACTATTTAGTCTAAAAATCTGAAAATCAAAAGGATCTTCTGACAGATTGGTATCAACTCTAATAGAAAACACACTTGTCCTGGGAAAACTCTTCTGCATGAGCCTCAAGTCTGATAGCTTAAACAATTATCTACAATTTGGAATTAATTTTTTTGTGCCCACATCAATGTGTATTTTTTAAACGCCCAAGGCACAGATAATTCTATTAAGAGAAAAAACAAGATCGTAGGCTCAACCAAAACAGACTGGAAAGTCAAGGCCACCATCTTACAAAACATCTCCCAGGTCTTGGCTCGTTAGGACATCCTACAGCGGGGTCTGCACTACCTTTAGCAAAACGCTGAAAACCATTAAAAGAACAAAATCTCAGCAGCTCTGTTATTGTTCTGGGTTTTAGAAGAGCATTAGCAGAACTAGAAGGCATTTGAATTAGCTGTGAATACTCTGCTGCTAACGAGGAGCCAGAGCTTCCTTTGGGGAGCGATCGTTTGGCCTCAGCCCAACCTCTGGAATAAATTAACGCGTTTCAGCGGAGCTGTGTTAATTCCCTCTAGGTGAGGATCCTCCCAGCTGCTGTTAAAATCTGGCGGTAACACACCATGGGCTTCACTCTCCTGATGTAATTTGCCTAAATTCGGTGCAAGTCACCGCACTGTAATAGTCAATTTAGACACAGAGTCC
>NW_010321628.1:0-3047 GCF_000700745.2 Antrostomus carolinensis
AGCACCGCCACCCTGGGCAGCGCTCGGGGGTTTGTTCTGTCCCGCAGCAAACACCGGGGGTTGCTGCATGGCTGCGTGTAGCAGTGGGGCTGCGACAGTGGCACCAGCGAGGCCCTGGAGAGAGATTTCAAAAAGAAATGAGAGATTTCAAAAGAGATATCTCAAAAAAAAAAAAAAATGAAAAACAATTTCTTTTCAAAAAGAAATTAAGGCAGCAGAGATAACATCCTGGAAGCAGGAGAGGAGAGACTGAAAGCCGCTCTGTGTGTATGTTCAGAAGAAAACAGCACGTCTGAGCAGAGCAGACACAAGTGGCCGATCTGCAGATGAGTGATACGCCCGTGATCCCTGGGCTCTGCTCTGGTATTTGCACCTTTCCTACCCTCTCTACTACCGGGCATCTGCTCTCCCACTCCTGCAGATGTTCTCAAGGCTTCCTGGGCCGGGCTTGGCACTGAGACACTGCATGCTGTGACTGACCGCCCTGCTCTTCAGCCTACAAAACATTTGGACATGAAACAGCAACAGCTCTCAGGCACTTTGGGGGGATCTCCCCATAACCCCTCTCATCCCCCATGCACTTGCTCCTTCTCCCAAGAGTATAAAAATACCAGCAAACAGTTTTCTTAGCTTTTATTTTTGTGATTTTTTTTTTTTTATTTTATTTTATTTTTTAAAAAAAAAGCTTCTGAAGAGCCAGAGAAACATATGATGAGCCTGAAAACAATGGAGTAACCGAAGGAACGCAAGGACCCAGGCCCAACCTACCTGCTTGTGCAAAAGCCCCCAGTTTCCCTCAATATATTAAGGTTCCTTGCGGTGAGGTACCAGCTGTCCAGGGCCTCTTCCACACCCCGGGGCAGCTCCATCTTGGTGTTCAGGGGATGCTCCTCCAGGGTGGCTCTGGCAGCCTCTCACTTCCTTCTCTGCAGCTTTCGACAGTTCCTGGTGAGGAGGCACACTCCCGAAAGCACCAGCAGCAGCAGGGTGACGGCAGCGAAGGCACTCTCAGGGAAGTGCCCGTTTGAGAGAAGGCGGCTGCGACGGCAGCTTCCTCCCTCTCCAGGATCAATGACTTCATGTTGGTGCCGTTCTTGATCTGGTCACCTCCGTTGTTGTAGATTAAGGAGTCATCCAGCATCAGCCTCCCAGTGCTATCAACCAAGTCCCTGCAGCCACGTCTCCAGCGGCGAGTGAGGGATTGCTGAATTCAAGGCCCTGACATGTTCTCGGGGGCAATTATGTAGATAACTTGAAGGTACCACTGGTGCCCAGCCTCCACCTTTAAGAAAGGTAAGATATACAAACAGGAAATTTTAACTACAGCTTTTAGATCAAGTGATTTTGTTAGGTAAACATAGAGCTGGTTATATTTTTTGTCCCATTTCTTGACTCATGCAAATAAACAAAAAAGCTCAGTGTGTTTTTATGAGCACCTGCAACAATATTTGTCACCAAGTGAGGTATTCACTCTTGTGGTCTATCTTTAGCAACTGCAATAATTAATTCAGGAACATTAATAATATGTTTGTAAAAAGCTTTCCTGCATGCATTGTGGAAAAAAAAAAAAACTTAATCACCAGAATAAATTCCTCATCTCCATTTTTTGTGCTAGAGTTTGCTTCTTAACTGGCCCCACTGTTAATTTACGGTACAATCCTCACAATACAAGGTGGCCCTTACGCAGACAGAGGTCACCAAGTTACCAAGAGGGGCCCCTCTGACAAAGAAGCCCAGAAATCAGGATATAAAACTCTGAGCTCGATCAAGAACTTCCTCTGTGTCCCTCCTGTTTCTGCCACAATCTGCTTGGCTCCTCTGAGTCTCACTTGCCAGCCTCTGTACACAGAGAGGAACTGCAACCAGAGGTCATCTTCCCATAGCTCCAGGGAACCACCAAAAGCTTCAGGCACCCAAGATGACCCCTGCACCAGCCCAAATGTGGCAGCAAAGTGGTAAGAACTGCCCTGCAGGCTCTCCCACACTGAGAATAGAGCTCAAAGGTGAGTAAAAGCTCCAGGGACCCTTGCACACATCCCAGAGACCCTGGAAAAAGTACCAAAGAGAGATCACAGTACCCGCAGAACCACAAGTGTCGCTCCACAGGTCCCTGGAACAGCCCAGAATGAGTAGTATCTTCAAGGATGTTACGTGGGACCCCAGTGGACACATGAGGAACCTCGTTGGAGATGAAAAGCCCACACCCGTTATTCCTTCAGACCCATCTCCCATTCCCCTCCCTGTGCATTTGTCAGAGAGCAGCCCTTGCCAAGATCTAGCCCTACTCACCCCTCACTCGCAGAGCATGCAAGGCCTTCCCCACACTGACGTGCCTGGGCTCAGCATAAGGACCCCATGCCAAAAGCCTGCTTTCAGGCCTGAGGCAGAACCTTGGGTTCAGCCATGGTATTTTTCCATTCTTTGTGCATTATGGCCTCTTAGACCTTCCTATGAACAATGCTTAAACTGAGGTCCCTTCCAACCCCTACCATTCTGTGATTAAACACCATTCCTTCAGCTTTGAACAACTTCAATGGTGATGGCAGTTAGCTTTTCCTCTCTCAAATGCTCCTTGCTCTTTGCTTTCCTCTTTGCTAGCATTCTAGGCCCCTTCTACACTTACATACTTCCTTTGAAAAACATTACTGAAATGAACAGATCAGGTCACATTGTTTCTCTTCCAAGTTTTTGTTCCTCAGAGGATTACCCTGCAAAAAAAACAAATCTACCCAGCCAGGTCTCACTGTTTCAGAGTTGGTCTGGGAGCAATGAGGCTGGGTTTAATAACATCTTATGTGTTCTGGGGCAGTTGGTGCTCACCTTGGTGCCTCCGTTCTGTATCTGGGTGTGGGGGTGGTCCCTGGCTGTTTATGCCTGGAGATTTGAAGGGAGGGGTGACAGAGAGGGGGAAAGAGAAGGAAGAAAGAAACAGAAAAGAAAGAGGGATGGGAGGGATGAGGCAAGGTGAATTGGTAAGATGAGGAGGAACGGAGGAGAAGGAGGAATGAGGGGCAAGGAGGAGAGGAGAGAGGAGAGAGGAGAGAGGA
>NW_010321629.1:0-14909 GCF_000700745.2 Antrostomus carolinensis
GGGAGCCCGCCGAGGGCAGCTGCCCGTCACCAGGCGCGGAGCCGCTTCTCCGTGTCTCGTGTGACGCCCTGAGCCGAGAAGCCTCGTCCCGAGCTTCAGAGCAGCGACTGGTGTCGGGGAATCCAGCCGGGAAACGTGTGATGTGGAACAGCCGGTGCCGTCCTGCTGGCGTGTGGTGACCCCGAAAATGCCCAGAACTGGTTAATTTCCAACACCAGCAGAACTCCAGAGCTCAGCTCCCGGTGCCTGACGGGCCTGACTCCCCTGGGCTCCGGCACCAGGGTCTCTCCCTCGCTGCTCTGCCGAGCCCCTGGCTGTGGAGCTGCCCTGCCTCGTAACCACACGGCTCTGCCGGGTTGTAGGTGCCGCGGGGGCTCCTGAGAATCCTGGTTCAGATTAGGAGTTTTGTTTTGCCAGATTTCCCTTTGTTTTGAGAGCAGAGTGGGGAATATGTATTTTTTAAAAAATTACTGAATTTAAGCCAAGTCTTAACTTGGCCATTTCCTTACGATGAGTGTCCTGCACCAGCTGGTGAGTGGAGCTGATTAAAGATTTCCACTCGAGCCCTTGAGAGCAGAAAGCAGTGCCCTGGGGAACGCTCTTTGGAGGGGTTTGCAGCCCAGTAAGTGGTTCCTGGTTTGACATCAACAGCCTTTGTCAAGAGTCTGGTCAAGCTGGAGGGAGACATAGGAGGGTGCACTGGCTGACCTTGCTTCTTCTGCTCCAGTGTTGGAGTTAACGAGCTTTTGTGGGCAGTATCATCTCTGCTCACGGTCTCGGGGCACCAGTTCTAGTTGAAGGGTCTTTCTGGGTTTTGGGGATGTACTTCTGCTCTAGTGAACCAAAGTGCTGGAGGTGGGTGTGCTGCCCTTGTGTATTTACATGTCCTCTCGTTTTTCACGTAGAAACAAACATGGCAAAGTGATTAAACCCCTGCAGTATCAGTCAACGGTGGCACCAGGCACGGTTGCAAGAGTGGAACCAAATATTAAATGGTTTGGTGAGTTCTTTTTCTTCACCCTTGACTCAGCAAGGTTAAAAACTGTTGAACTTGGTGTGTTTGGAGGGTTTTTATTTCACAGTTGTGGTCGCAGCGCTGTGTGGGGCAGTCATTGAAGATGAAGGTGAAGGTCACCCGCTGTAGGCATAGGTATGGGCTCACACCTTGCACGTGCCTGTGTTTTGGGTGTTTGCTTTCCATGTGCTCCCTGAAGTTGGTTATTCTGTCTGCTGTGGCCGTTCTGTGGGGTTCACCCCTGCGTGTGGATGGTGTCACCTGTGCACGTTAAGTCTCGCAGGGATACTTTCAGAATTTTCATGGAATGGTGGGAAAGAAAGTGTTTGGCTTATTTATGTGAATTTGGGGTTTGGCTCGAGGGTGTTTATTTCAGAGTCGTGGTCTCAGCGCTGTGTGGGACGGACACTGAAGGTGAAGGTCACCCGCTGTAGGCATGGGTATGGGCTCACACCTTGCACGTGCCTGTGTTTTTATTTCACAGTTGTGGTCTCAGCGCTGTGTGGGGCAGACATTGAAGATGAAGGTGAAGGTCACCCGCTGTAGGCATAGGTATGGGCTCACACCTTGCACGTGCCTGTGTTTTGGGTGTTTGCTTTCCATGTGCTCCCTGAAGTTGGTTATTCTGTCTGCTGTGGCCGTTCTGTGGGGTTCACCCCTGCGTGTGGATGGTGTCACCTGTGCACGTTAAGTCTCGCAGGGATACTTTCAGAATTTTCATGGAATGGTGGGAAAGAAAGTGTTTGGCTTATTTATGTGAATTTGGGGTTTGGCTCAAGTAAAATCCTCTGGCTTTTGTCACTGATATTTTAATTCCAGAGGGAGTGTTAATATTTCACTGGTGTACCCAGGGTTTCTGAAGCCGTTCAGATGAGGAACAGTCGGGTGCAATATTTATTTTTCCACACAGGAAATACTCGTGTCATCAAGCAATCATCTCTGCAGAAATTTCAAGAAGAGATGGAAACTGTCATGAAAGATCCTTACAAAGTGGTCATGAAACAGAGGAAGCTGCCCATGTCCCTTTTCTATGACAGGATTAAACCGCACGTGAGTGTCTCCTGCGCTGGGTCACGAGCACAGAGCTGTCACGGGTGCTACTGATCTGCTGTCTCTGCTCAGCCTGGTGAAATGTTGTGTTCTAGAGGGGCAGTGGAGCAGGGGACTTGGGGAAGGATGTTTTTCAGAGCCTATCACTGTGGATATCAGGTGTGAAGGCAGAGAGATGGTGTATTACTTCCCCGTGGTTTGTGAGCAGAATTTATTATTAGAAATTCTCATTTTCTGATAGGAAACGTGCCCTAAACCTCCCTGGGTCACTGTGCCAGCTCAGGGCGAATGTAGCAGCTCGTCCCCTTGTGTTCTCATGCTTCTAATGGCTCAAGTGACAGAGGGACCTGTTCTGGGGAAGCTTCACACTGCAGACACTCTTTGTGTGATGAATTTGAACTCAAATATGTGCTTTTTATCTTGAAGCAGAAATTCTTGTGCATGCAGCCTTCACCTCTAGTACATCAAGTGTTAGTTCTTGTCAGGTTTCTTTCATGATGCCCAAGCTATTATTTTGGACTCTTGCTAGCTGTTTCTTTGTATGGAAACTTTCCAGGTTTGTGTCATAAAAATGTTACCTAAATTAAGGGAAAAGTTACAGAGAAACTAAGATGTGCTTTACAAAAACAAATTACTTCTTTCAGCAATGAATTGTGTGCAGTTCCAAGAAAAGTTGGCATTCGTTACAGGCTTTAAAATCTACAATTGATTGTAATTATCCCTGACAAAACTCTGTGAATTTGGAGAGATTTGTGCACTTCTTAGAAAAATAAGAAATGATCAAAGATAGCAGCTAAATTTTCATCATTATAGCTTTAATTACATTTGACATCATTTATGGTGAGAGAACTGAAGCATAGTTCTTTGGCAAGTACAGTGTGTTTTGTTGCTTATTAAATACCCACTCATGTTTCTCAAAGGTTAATCTGGAGAACTCAAACCTTGTTAGGAAAGTGCCTGTAACTCTTGTCACAGGTTGGAGTTGTGTGGACTGAGGTCGTGTACACTGCGTGTTAGGAGAGTGGAAAACCCAGTTTGTGGGGGTTTTTTTTTTTACCAACCTGTTTTTTCTTAGACCTCCAGAGTTCACATTCTTGACACAGAAACATTTGAAACAACATTTGGCCCCAAATCGCAGAGGAAAAGACCAAATCTTTCTGCAAGTGATGTCCAGTCTCTGGTGGAGAATGCTGAAGCCTCATCAGGATCTTATGATCAGGGCAAGGACCGAGACCTGGTGACAGAAGACACTGGTGTGAGGTAAACAGGAAGGAGAAAGTATTAATTGTTTACATTTCTGGAAGGCCAGCTTTGTTTTTAAAGATGTATCTAGCACATCCATCAGTGCTGTTGCTGTGTGAGGAGTAAGGAAAATCAAATTAACTTGAGTTTGGGATTTTTAATCCTGTTTTGTCCCTGTGTATTTAATCAGACTGTTACTTCCATGGGACCCTTCTGTCTTTATTCATAATTTGTTTTCTGTTGCCTGCCAGAATATCTCCCAGCTCACATTTTGGATTAGGTAGGGAAGTGACAGTGGGCAGATGAGAATCTTTGAAAGCTTGTGTGTTTGTAGGATCTTTCTGCAAATGGGTGGATTGAAGGTGGAGTACAAGGGGGGGAGGATAAATCCCAGCTCTCTGTTCCTTGGGCCTCATCTCCTCTTTTGTCTGCAAGTGGCTAAATGGCTTTAGAGAAGACAACACTGTAACCCTGTTATTGTGGTTGCTGATGTCTCTGGTAATCCACTTCCAGGGATGAAGCACAAGAGGAAATATATAAGAAAGGACAGTCCAAAAGAATCTGGGGTGAGCTCTACAAGGTAAGCAGTGCTTATAATTTTGCAGCAGTCATGTCTGTCAGCCTTTGCAAAGTCAGGTGCTTCAGTCAAGCACTGGAAATCCTATACAACAATAACCAGAAAAGCTCTGAAAACCATTTATTGCTCTGTTAGGGAAGGTTTCATACAATTTATTTTGCTGTGAAGTTTCTTAGAAACATTAAGACAGTGACTTTCTTCATACAGAGATGTCCTGAGTTTGTCATTCTCTTGACTGCTTTCCTGTCAGCCTAGTTGAGCGGAATGACCTTAAACCATACACCCTTTTTCTGGGCCATTACATAAATGGGAGCAGAAAAAGCCAGCAGTAGAAGAGAGCAGAGATTCATTTTCAAATCTCTGCCTGACTGAGCTTGGTTCTTGAGCTCTTGTCCCAGTGGAACAAACAACCTTAAAATGTATGATCTAGAGATAGACTTGGCAGAGTGAAGGTATGAGCTTCTCTTAGATTCCTTGGGCTCCACCACAGATAAACCAGTCAGAGGCCTCTTGAGTTTCTTGAGGCTAAAAGCGTCTGGCATGTTGATGGGGTCGTCTTTGGAGGGCTCTGACCCTCAGTTTACCCTCAGAGTCACCTTGACAGCTGGAGGAATAGAGACAGAGAATGAATTAGGATTGTAAGAGCAGCTTGTCTGCTCTCAGTGAGCGTTAGGTGTGAAATTGCTTGACTTTTTGCTCTGAATTTCCAAATGTAGCTTAAAACCTTTTCATTTAGATCTAAAAGGACTGGGAACGATAGAGCAAAACAGATTTCAGTAAGGCACTGCCAAAAATGCAGGAAATAGCTGTGAAACAAATTCGCTTGGCCTGAAGCAAGTCATAAAATGACAGCTCCCTGCTGTAGATGCTTAGTGGACTAACAGCAGGTTCCTGCTTGGTTGTGTGTTTCATATTGATCCAGAAAACATACTTTATGTCCTGATTGTTTATGAAATGGCAGAATTGAATTGCTACAGAATGGACAGCAAACATTGTTTTTGTCTACTGAAGCAATTAATTTTCCTGTTTGGGTGCAGTGTTTTCTTTCCCAAGTGCTACAAGCATCTTTCTGGTGCCTAAGAACAGGGAAAAGCTATTCAGCTGTCCAGCCTGCGTGTGGAGGGGAGTTAGGGAAGGAGAGGAGAGGGTGGAGGATCAATGGATATTCATCTGAGCTTTACTAGTCTATGGGGAAGTGACAGTTGCTCATTAAGGATACAAGGTTTTTAAATTGATGATGTAGTTTAGAAAATTACCAGTTTTCATTTTGGAAGTATAGATGTCTTTACTTCCTGTAAAATCCTTTCCTTCTGCCTTATGTTTATTCAGGTGATAGACTCGTCAGATGTTGTTGTTCAAGTTCTTGACGCCAGGGATCCCATGGGTACTCGCTCCCCTCACGTGGAATCGTATCTTAAAAAGGAGAAACACTGGAAACATCTCATTTTTGTCCTGAACAAATGTGATCTCGTTCCTACCTGGGCTACTGTAAGCACAGTCCTGCCTGTTATTCCTTGAACCTTCTTTGTTCCTTTTGTAGCCTCTGCTTTAGTTCTATTGCCCCTCCTCATGCTGGTCTCCAAGGGCATAATATAACTGGGTCAATGGAACTCTCTGCTTGCCTGCTATAAAAGTTACAATTACAATGCAAATCTGGCCAAGTTTGGCTGAGTTGAGCAACACTCACCAGCCACAAATTCTCTACTTCCTCTGTCTGGATTTAACAGTTCAGCTGATGTCTCCAGAGTATGCTAAATGTTAGTCCGCTTAAGATCCATATCCACTACAGATGGTTTGCTTTATATCGTTAAACTAATTAGTTGTAGCTAGCAGTGAAGGCGTTTTTTTGGGAAATTGTTTGTCTTTTATAAAAACAATACTCAGAGCTTTTAGCTATTGGGTTGGTGAAATGCTTCAAAGATTCTTCCATAACAATTTTCATACAGTTGCATTTGTGACCTGAGCGAGGATGCTGTGTGCTTGTGCTCGTAAGCAGGTTGTTTCACCACCTCCACGGCACAGGATCTCTGACCAAACCATCTTTTCTTCTTTAGAAGCGCTGGGTTGCTGTCCTTTCCCAGGAGTATCCAACACTTGCTTTTCATGCCAGCCTCACAAACCCTTTTGGCAAAGGTGCTTTCATACAGCTTTTAAGGCAGTTTGGAAAGGTACAGAACAACTCGGGGGATGTGTGTTGTTGTTTGGCAGGGTGGGTGTGTTTAGTGTGGAGTCTTTGTTTTGTTAATGTTTGGGACTGGGTACACTGTGCTATGGCCATTCTGTCAGCAAACAGCTCCATTAATGAAGTTCCCTTCTTTGAAGAGAGAATGGAAAATATTCCTTCAAATATGTTCAAAATATTTGTCAAACTGAGGAGATCCAGAAAGAGCTGGTTTGACCATCAGCCTCTGCCCTGGGTTTCCTGTAGACAGAGTGTCCGTCCCATTGACACTCTTGGGTCACATTTGGATGTGTAGAAGGAAGGAACACATTTTGCCCCTGTTTGTCCTGCATGTATGCACTTTCTATTAAGGTGTTCTCCTTGAAAGTGTCTTTCTTTTTTCCAAGAAAGGCACCTTCTGTTGCATTTAGATCAGTTATTGTCTCTTCAAGCCACATCTGTATTCTGTCCCCAGATACTGTTTGTATTTGCTTGGTTTCTCGACCTAAATGGTTCTAAATGAGGTGTTCACGAGTGATTTTTAGAGCAACAAGGAAGGCAAGGGGTTCACCTCTTTCTTTTGAAATAGCAAATATTCTCTTCAATGCTTGGAGTTCTTAGAATCATAGAACGGTTTGGATTGGAAGGGACCTTAAAGCTCATCCAGTCCCACCCCCCCTGCCATCAGCAGGGACACCTTCCACTAGACCAGGTTGCTCAAAGCCTCATCCAGCCTGGCCACAAACACTTCCAGGGAGGGGGCATCTACAACTTCCTTGGGCAACCTGTTGCAGTGTCTGACCACCCTCACAGTGAAGAACTTCTTCCTAATATCTCATCTAAACCTCCCCTCTTTCAGCTTAAACCCATTTCCCCTTGTTTTGTCATTTGTCATTTTTGGATGGCAAGTGCCTGATAGAAAAGAATTGATCTCATTTTTTTGTCTGGTGCTTTGGAGTCCTCTTTGCTTTCCAAAGAAGAGTAGCTGCTCAATTGTTCAGAACTGTAGCAGTAATTCTGTCTTTCTCTATGAGGTGTTAACAAGCTGTGTTATTTCTTAACAGTTACACTCTGACAAGAAGCAGATCAGCGTGGGTTTCATCGGGTATCCGAATGTTGGCAAAAGCTCAGTGATCAATACGTTACGGTCCAAGAAGGTCTGCAATGTGGCCCCTATTGCAGGTGAAACAAAGGTAGGAAGAAATCCCTGCGTTGAAGATCAGAATTATCCAAGTGCATTGTCAAAAGCACCCATCTCTTTCAGGTGTGGCAGTACATCACCTTGATGCGGCGGATTTTTCTCATCGACTGCCCGGGTGTAGTTTATCCATCTGGAGACACAGAAACAGACATTGTGCTGAAAGGAGTGGTATGTATCTGTACTCAATGCTGGAAAATTGTTGTTGTTGTCAATATGTTGGGTTCAAAGAAATGAATGCACACTTTCCAAAACATTCATATTCCACCATTCATTTTCAGGTTCAAGTTGAAAAGATTAAGAACCCTGAAGATCATATTAGTGCCGTGCTGGAAAGAGCCAAACCAGAGTACATCAGAAAGACCTACAAAATTGATTCCTGGAATGATACAGAAGACTTTCTTGAGAAACTTGCTTCTAGGACTGGAAAACTGCTAAAGGTAGGACAGCTTCCTGCATTTGCAGGCTGGAATGTGGGAAATGTGAATGTTTCTGTTGCTTACAGGTAACAGAGAGGTTATGCCCTGCAAACGTGGACATAAATTGTTACTGGATTCTTTCAGGGTGGTGAGCCTGACACGCAAACTGTGAGCAAGATGGTTCTCAATGACTGGCAGAGAGGCAGAATTCCATTCTTTGTGAAGCCACCGAATGCAGAACAAGGTCCCCAGGTAAGAATGTGATGCTCGTGCTGCTTCTTCTCACATATTATTCAGTTTTCCTAGTGGTTTTACTATTGTGTTTTTTGGTTTGGTTTTTTTTTTCTGGAATATCATGTAACTTGAGTATTGCAAGTCTTGGGCTCTGCACTGATTCAGGTGACACTCGCTTGAATTAGGTGAGGATCAGGTAGCAGTGCTCTTCACAGAGATGTCTGAGCCACTTCACAATCACCTGCCTACCAGAAATGTCAGTAATTATCATATCATTAACCTGTCATCTTAGGCTTTTTACAAAGATAAAATGGAAATTGCTGTCAGAGATGGTGGGCCAGACTTTGTGGATAATATATCCATTACACTCTTTCTTGTAGCCTCCTGCATTGGAAGCAGCAACAACATCAAGCCAAGATAATAAGGTGGAGAAAATCTCTGAGTCGGTAGGAGCAAGTGTGGAGCCAGCAGAAGAGAACAACACAGACACTGAAATTAAGCAACTCATGTCACATGTTCGGCAGAACTTTGGGAGGATTAATGTGGCACCTCAGTTCTCAGAAGAAGATCTGGTTCCTGTAGATGTGCCAGGCTTCGATGAAACAGACAATGATTCTTCTGGAGAGGAGGAGCAGGAAGAGGAGAAAGAGGAAAATGAACAACATCCAGATTCAGTAGAGGAGGAACCACAGTCGGCTGTACCGGGTGCTGGGGAGAGCTCTAAGGCAGTCCTCAAGGCTTTGGAGGAGAAGATTGCAAAGTACAAAAAATTTCTGGATAAAGCCAAAGCCAAGAGATTCTCAGCAATAAGGTATCTGAATCTGTTCAGTGACTCAAATATTTCGCAGGGGGAAAAAGGGTTAATGTGGTTCTGCTGTAGTTTCCTCCATTCATAACTTGCTTGACTGATTCCTTTGTGTTGTCACATAAAGTTGCCACAACTTATTGAATTTAGCCATAAATACCTGAACTTGGGCTAAGCAGCAGTCTCTTTTGGAAAGATTATTTCAAGAACTCCTAGTTGCTGTCATAACTAAAAATGTTCTCACTTTTTGGAAAGCTGCCTCTTAAGCTATGGATTAGAAATCTTTTGGTACTGTGGGAAGCAGTACTACATCCCTCCTTGATGTTGGGTTCTTTCTTGAGCAGTACCAAGGCTGATGTCCTGCCTGGATGTGCCAGCTGGCTCTCTGTGTGTGTACAAGAGTATCCCAGCTCATACAGCAGGCCCAGTTCTAGCAAAGCTCATCCACCAGCTTTGTGAAGATGTAAGATTTCAAGGTTAAGTGTTATATTTCATCCCTTTGTGCGGCTCAGAAGCCCCGTAACTCCAGAGGCAAGATAATCATAACATGTTTTTTAGGTGCCAAGGCTGTGGCTTTGCTGCTGCTGGACTGCTGGGATCACTTCTCAGAGGTGGTTGTGTTTTATGTTACAACATTCTTCTTTTGCTTGTTTTATCTCTTGTAGAATCCCTAAGCAGCTCAGTGAAAAAGTGTTTGCAAAATCCATGCAGAAGTCTGAAGAACCCAAAGAAACTGAAGACAGAGGTAAGACAGGATTAGCAGATGTTCTTAATCTCTATTTGGAAATCCTATAAACAAGAGAAGAGAGGGAGTTGGGGGAGAAGTGTTCATTAGCTCCTGATTGCAAGTTTTTTCCTCTAAAGATATTTAAATCTTCAAACAGCTAACCTAAGGGCTGTCTGACCTCGCTGTAGCCTTTCTGTAGAACATCTGTCTGTAGAATAAGTTATGTCCCTCTCCTAGCAAACGAAGGTAAAGTGAAGACAAATGTTGTATTTCCAAAAGAATGGTGCTGTGGGCAGATTGCAGCCTGAGCAACTTGTGTTCCACATGGTGTAATATTACACAGAGGGGAGTGGAAGGGTTTTACGACACTGTAAAAGCACAGAGCTACTTGAGGCTATAGGTTTTACTGTGGTGACTTCAAGCATCTGTGGCTTCATTTTCTGTAGTAAGTTTGATTAAAGGCAAAAGCGTGTGGGGGGAACCCTATTGTGACAAGAGTATGAAGTTCTGGTGGGCTTGCATGGGGCTTTAAGCAATCAGCTTCTCAAGAGCAGTTTTCATAGTAATAGCAAGTGATTCTCTGGTAAGGAACATGCATGTTGTTTTGGTAGAAGATATTAAAATACCACCAGAGGAATGAGGAATGCTTTCCTGAAGGAGATGGGATGGTGACCCCAGTCTTAAGTTCTGCAAACACATGAGTGTTTTGGAAGATGCCTGAGTGTGTCATCTCTGCTGTTTGCAGGCAGCACAGAGAAGAAAAGGAAAAGGAAAGCAGAAGATGATGATGATGCTGATGAACAGCCTTGCAAGAAGCTTACATCCAAAGAAGTAAGTGTGATTTTTTTTGTAGTAAAACAAATGAGCAGAGTAACAGAGTTGGCTTTTTTGACACCTAGATTGCCATTATCGCTTGGTAGCTTAGAGACGGCACTAGTGAGAGGCAGAGGGTGCAGGGACTGTAGCTGAGGTAGGGGAGATGTGACGACAGGGTGACATGCTGCTGATGGGATGTGTGATGGTGACATGCTCCAGCAGAGCATGGACCATGAAAGCATTCAGCAGGTGACTGTGACAGAGAGAGTGTTAAGGGGAGAATCCTTTGTGGATGACCGTCCTGCTTTCAGCGTTGGCTTCCACTGGTGTTGAGAGCAGGGGTGTAAATGCTGGGAGAATTTGGAACTAGAGAAGCAGTACTACCCTGACTTCAAAGAGTGCTGCTGCTATCTTCTGTTAGTCAAGTCTGAACAATTCTTCTTTAATAACTTCAATGCCAAGTGAAATATTTGTCCATTTGTAGGACTTTGAAAGTGATTTGTAAGCAAACTGGTACAACAAGGGCTTTTTGGAGCGCTGCTGTGGACTGTTAGGACTGTCAGAGGGGAGTGCAGGACTGAATTCTGTTCATGAGTGTTCTGTCACATCTTTTGTTAGAGGCCTCTCTGTGACTGTGCTCATCAGATTGCTCCTTGCGCTGCTTTTGTAAAGTTCAAAGCATATCTCTCTTTGTAGCACTTCAAGGCCGTGGGTGTGTGGATTCTGTAGAGATCTCCATATATTTACATCAGTAATGTTTTGTTTGAAATTATTTATTTTACTTAAGGCATGTGGAATGCAAAGTGAGCAACATTTGAAAGCATGCAAACCAACTCAGGCTATGGATACCGTGGATTTGCTAATGTGTTTTGTGTCTCTCTTGCAGAGAAGACGAGCTGAGAGGCAGCAGCGGTCCAAGAAAGTCGGAGTCCGGTATTATGAAACTCACAACGTGAAAAATAAGAATAAGGACAAGAAAAAAACTGGCTTGGAGGGACAAAGATCAAAGCACAAAAAATACAAACATAAGCAATAAGTGCTTATTCTATTAAATTTTACATAAAACAGCTCTAGTATGCAGTGGCTTTTTTAATAGAAAACTTGTAGTTCCCATTCAAAGCCCAGTTTGACTTGTCTGTCTTGTTCCCAGGAGTAGCATCTCGCTCTTTGTTTCTGCATCATCTGAAAGTTCTTTATGCAACTGGAGATGATGGTATTTCCACATCACCATCTAAGGCCAGTAAACACTGTCTTGACAAAACATATCCTGAAGTGTTATTCAGTGGTGGTGATGGCTTTTTTTTTTTGTCTTTTTTTTGAAACAAGCTTTATGGAGTTTCTCATATCACCTCAGTGAATTATCTTTCCCATGTCTGCTTGTGATGAATAACCAGCTAGTTACACAGGTACCTCAAGTCAAGATTTCATTTGCTCTCACTGAGAAGTGGTCCTTGGAATGGTATCATACCCCTCTGTTTTATTTGGAATAACCACACAGAGAACTCTGGTATTGCTCATCCTAGGTTACTGCTAACGGTCCTGACAGGGGTTTTGATGTACAGTGAACACCAGCTCAAGGAAATACCTTCCAAACACCTATCCAGGAATCACCTGCAATGCAATTCTTGGTGCATGTAGCTTATATTGGTAGTAGACATTTTGTATATTGTCTCTGAATTTTCTACATTTTCAAAGTAATAATATTACAGAGATGTTTGCATA
The DNA here is from genome assembly GCF_000700745.2 of Antrostomus carolinensis. Taxonomy (NCBI): domain Eukaryota; kingdom Metazoa; phylum Chordata; class Aves; order Caprimulgiformes; family Caprimulgidae; genus Antrostomus; species Antrostomus carolinensis. The sequence continues at coordinate 11,967 of NW_010321629.1, forward strand.
TAGAAATGTTTATTAGTTTATTGCTTTGAAGGTTATCTAGTGCATTACCAACAGGCAAGGCCCAGATAGGTTCGCTATTCAAGAAGCTGAGTGCTGAGACAGCATTGAAAGAGGGTGCAGTAACTAATGAAGCTGTTGGATTTCAACTCAAGAAAGAAAGAAAATATAATTTCAAGAGAAAAAGAAAGAAATAATTACACTGCCTTCAGTTACCGGTAAGTGAAAATTCAAGATCGTTTTATGAAGACAAATCTTTGTCACTAATTGCAAACTTCTTGCTCTAAGAGCTCTTCTGAGCGCTGCCTGGAGGACAGTTTTTATTTGTTGCAATGATGCTTTCAAGTTGGGCCTGAAAAACAAATGAGACAGTAAGTCAAATTAGATTCAACCTAAAAAATAACCCTGCATTGCTGAAAAGTGATAAATTGTCTGTTAGATATTCAAAGCGAGGAGCTGAGGGATGCTGTGATACTTCAAGAGAAGCAGGCCAGGGGTTTTTTCTTCCCTAGCTAGTCCATTCCTTACTACACGCTTTATAAATTAGCTTTTCATTCTTGGCATCCACACTTCTTGCATTCTGAGAAGAAAGGAGCTGGCCTGGGTTCCATACAATGAAACACCAGTTTTATAATGTAAAGCACTGAAGAGGAAATTTAATAAAAGCTGTTGAAACAGTGGTCTGAATTCTCTGATTTCAGGCTGAACTATATTAGTTAAATTAAATATTTGGCTCTCTAGCATTTGGAACACAAACTGACTCTGGGACAAAAGTAACTGGGAACAGCAAGTTTTTCAGTTACTGAGACAACTTGACGCCCAATTAGTTGATTGATCAGAGAGTTACCCACGCGTAGGGAGCGTGTAGTGTGTGGAGCTTCAAGGACTCTTAGATCATCTTCTTCCTAGAGCTGCTGTGAATACAGCTGTGAAAATACTTGTACTTTTCTTTAGAAAACAAAAAAATGGGGTTTTTTCCTTCCAAAAGCAAAGTAACAAGCAGAAGCTCTGTTTTCACCAAAGCAGCAGGCACAATTACTCCTGTAATGGTGCAGTCCCCACTGCATAAGCACACAGTTGTTCTTATTGGGTAATATTTAATGTTAAGTGGTGTGTCTCGTTACCAGGGAGTCAACTTTTTTGGCCAGCAGCAAAGAAACAAAACATATTAATTTGCCTTCACTAGATTTTCTGTTTTGTAGCTGAGAAGGGGTTCAAACTATAGTGATCTTACAGTCCAGTTACACAGAAGTTTGGAGCATCTGTATTTGGGGTTCAGCTGCAGGCATCTGTTCTTCTCCAGCTGACTGATTGATCATTTATCATTTTCAGAAGAAATTCTGATCTCTCTGTGCCAAATGTGTGTGTGTGACTAGAGTTCAATTAATGACTTGTTTGGCTCATTAGGTTTACTGGTAACGAGAAATTGCTGACCAAGCAATGAAGTGGAGAATGCAAAAGCACAATTTTCCCATTTCATTGAGAATTTAAAGAACGTTAATACAAATGCATCATAAATGTAACTCCTCTAGAACTATAAGGAGAAAGTTATTTTCATATCTTTCTAATTACAAAATGAGAAGTTTTAGCATCACTATTTGGAATAACTTCTTTTTTACTAACCTTCAGCTGCTGATTTGTTCGTTTCAGGAACTGAACCTCTTCAGTGTGTTTCTTCTCTTCTATCTGTTGCTTTTCATGTTCACGTTTTTCAATAGCTTCACCTTTAGCTTTCTCTTCACTCACTTGTCTTTCCAGCTCCCGCTTTTCCTCTTCTAGCTCCGCAATCTTGGACAAGAGTAAAGATTTCTCAAGCATTATTTGTTAATAATCAATTTGCATTTAAGATGGGACAAAGTTGTACCTTGCACAGTCTTTAAAGTGTTCCAGATACAATAGCACATAGTTCAGGAAGTGTAATTAAGCACTAGGAAAACAAGGACAAGTATTTTGATCTTCCCTGCCACCCAGTGGACACAGAAATAACTGATTTCGTACAGAATTTTATGTGGGGAAAAAACCCCTTCTGCAGAATAGCACGTTCTGGGGTGAACATACTTACTCTTACTCTTACAAACTTACTCTTTTTTCCATGTCTGCTTTGCCTTGCTCAGCTTGCAGAGCTTTCCGCGTGCCGAACGCCACGCTGCTCTCGTACAGCGTCTGATAAGCTGCGATTGTCATTTGGATTTCATCCCTGACTCGAAGCAGCAGCAGTCCTCGCTCTGCACAGTTAATCGTAGTTTCACGGATCAGTTCATCTTTAACGAGAGGGTAGGAGAGTTAGAGCAGCGACTGTAGGTTATCTGGGAATGCTGGATACACGCAGGGGCCGGAGCTGCTTGTCTTTACCTGTTCTCTGCACCACAAAATCAACGTTGCTTTAGGAGGCAGAGGGATAGTTTTTGGGTTATTACAGTTCTAGCAGCAAGCGCTAGCAAATACAAGTGGAGTGGTGGTGCAGAAACTGGGGACAACAGTGCAGCAGCTGCATTAAAGTTAAAACAGCAAACACCTAACCTTGGTAATGATTTTTTTGCAGTTATCAGGAAGCCGCTGGAAGAGTTGAGAGCATCCAGGAGAGTTGTGCTCAATGGGTGATCCAAGCCAACACCACCTCCTCAGAATGCGTAAGAGCGTGTTAAGTTATCCACTGTTTTCAGTTATTATTTTATTATTTTAAATTAATTGCTGGGGTTAAGTACTACTACGACCTTTGAGCTTTGCATCTTTTGCTATTGTGTATGTGTGAGTGTACCTGGAGCGTGTCAGATGTAACACGCTCTGTGTTCTACAGCCACCAGCCTGGCCCCAGAGCTCTGCTCTGCTGCGGGGTCTGAGGCTGCATTAAACCCCCTAGAACCGCAGAGGGGGAGGTGGGGAAGCGGGGGGTTTGGAGGATGAGGAGCAGGGGTTTGGGGGGTGAGGAAGCTGGGGATTTGGGGG
>NW_010321630.1:0-2676 GCF_000700745.2 Antrostomus carolinensis
AACCAGTCTGGGATTCTGTGATTCTATGACCACTCGAAGGGTGAAGGCAGCCCCATGTCCAGGCAGGAGACCTGCCTGCTGCTGGCCACCAAAACAGGGATGAGATGTCTCTGTCTGGTCAAGAGAGCTGACATTACAGCAGCTGCTTCTTCCCTGCAGAGGAGATTTTCTTCTCTCTCTCTCCAGGCAGAGTCCAGCTGGACCCGCAGGCACCGTCAGGAGGATCCCAGAAAGGAGTGGAGACTTTCCAGAGCCCACCATGCATCTGCACATTCACCAGTCGGACTCACTCCTCAGTTGCCCCATCCCCCCCTTCCTGCATCCAGCCCCACCAACTCCCTCCAAGTGCAGCTGGAGACGTCGGGTGACCTCCCCCATCCCCACGGAGCCCCTTCCCTCCTCTTCCTCCCACCCCCACAGGCGTTTCCCACCCACAACCCCACATCATTCCCCATCCTCTCCAACATCTCCTTCCTTATGCACAAGGATGTACATCGTTGCTTCTCATACCCAAGCACAGGTCCTCTCCCTTCTGTCCCAGCGATCACATCCTGCTCCATCTCCCTTTCCCATGGGAATTTTGTGCCTGTTCCAGGCCAACCTCCCCTTCCATGAGGCTTTCTCAAACATCCACATCTCCTCTCCGCTCAGCCGGGCTCCTGCTCCCCCAGCACATCGCTCTCCTCCAGGCTTGTCCCCAACCACCTTCTAGTTCTGTGTCCATGCTGCCCCGGTGCTTTAGCCGTGATTTTACCGGTCACACAGCTCCGTGATGGAAGGGGAACAGCAAAAACCGAGACCCCGATGGTGCTGGCCAGCTCTGCTTTTTGGAACGAGATGATCTTTAAGGTCCCTTCCAACTCAGATCATTCTATGATTCTATGACCCCCAGGATCATCTGCCAGCTCCCACCACCACCACCATCACCCCTCATTTTTTAATCTCCTGGTGTGAGCTGAGAATCAATTATTTAGCAGCTCAGGGATGGTTAAAACACGCTGAGCTGCAGCTTTAGCTCCTACCTGCCCCGCAGAGATCGCCGGCTGCAGCCCTAACGCGCGTGCGGGGCGCTCAATATTGTACCGTGATTAATTGCTTCATTTCCTCCTCCCAAGGAGCCGTGAGATTTGGCTCGTGGGTTAATTGTCTCCGGAAGAAATCAGCTCCTGTGGGAAAGAAGACGGAGCCACAGCCAGAAGGGAGGGCAGTGGGAGTGTTGGGGTTCCTCAGGCTGAGACCCCCCTCCAAGATCAGGGGGATGCTTCTGATTTACACCAGCAGAAGCTGGACCAACATCACAAAAGCTTCCAAGGGTTTTGCTGGATGGAAACGAGGAGCTGGGGGGGTGACAACCCCTGGGTGTTTGGGCTGCAGAGCCTAAAATCCCACCAACATCCCGGGCAGCTCCATCAAAGGAGGCTGGTTTGGCTGGGAGGACACTGTCGGTGACAGTCACACCCCTGTGTGACCCCCACAGCTTGCAGGGGGACCCCAATCTGGGGACAGGGATGGAGCAACTCCACCAAACATCCTGGGGTGTCCCATCTGCACCCCAGCGTGTCCAGGATGGCAGCATCCCAAGGGTCCCTGCTCTGGTGGGACACATTCCACCCCTGACTTGGCAAAGCTGGGAGGATGAGGAGGGGGGGACCAGGCACCTGCCACCCCCTCAAGTGACACTCAGTTGGGGAGCAGGGACTGAGGAGCTGCTGTGTCTGTGTCAGGAGCTCGCAGGCACCGGCAAGAGGCTTAACTTTAAAAAAAAAAAAGAAAAAAAAGAGCTTTATTTCAAGATTTTCCTTTTTTTTCCTCTTGTTGTTGTTGTTGTTGTTTTTATATTTCAAAAAAAGTGGGATAAAAGTACAAAAAAAGTGAGTTGCGGAACGGCAGAGGTTTAGAAATCACAGCGCGGAACTAACCCAAGCGAGATACACCGAGCACAAACCAAACACCCCCACGACACGGCGCGGCCAAAGACCTTCCCCAGCCTTCGGCCTTGGACGGTGATGATGATGATGATGATGATGATGATGATGATGATGATGATGATGATGATGATGATGATGAATGAATTTTTGTGGTTTTTTTCCTCTGTACAAAACACACCAAAGCATGCCACGGAGCGGGGAAAAAGAGATACCGGGTGGGGAGGAGACAGGAGATTTGGAGAGCAGGGAGTGGGAGGGTTGGATCCTGCTCTCTCCTCCTCCTCCTCCCCTGCTCATGTCAAGTTGTTCTGCAGACAGTTGAGCTCGTTGCCGCCGTCCTGCTCCCCTTTGCTGCCCTCGTGCTTGGGCGACGTTGAGTTGTGGATGTTAAATGGCTCCTCGTCCTTCAAACAGGATTTTAGGGAATCCTGCAGCTTGTGGGGAGCGTTGGGATCATCCTGCTGGGAGAGATGGGCTGGGTCAGGAGATGACCGTGTTGTGGGGGACACTACTGCAATGGGATGTGATCCACAGTGGGGTCGGGGTGAAGGGACCGACATCCCAACCGGTAACGCAGCATCCCGGCCCCCAGACCCAGCACACACCTCGGCACGGGGGGAGAGCGGAGCTCATGGGCACAGGAGAGGGGGTGGGTGACAGTGTCCAACCCACCCACCATTCCCCACCACGGGTTCCCCACCTTGGGGTGCTCCAGCACCCAAAGTCGCTCACCAACAGCACCCAAGAG
>NW_010321630.1:2731-3112 GCF_000700745.2 Antrostomus carolinensis
CCCCCCCCCCCCCCCCCCCCCCCCAGCCACTGTCCCCCCACCACCCAATTCCTCTTCCCATTTCCATCCTGGCTCATCTCATCATCATCATCCCCACACCAATTAGCAACTCCTGGAGCGACGCTTGGCAGGAGGCCGGAGGGGTTGGATTTATTGTGGTTCGTTAGCACACAGCCAGCCCCGCTGGGGACGGCAAAGCCGGGGACACCTCTTCCCAATGTCCCCCCGTGGCTGCAGGGACCATCTTCCCCCCAGGGGCTGGGCTGTGCCCCGAGTTTGTCCCACATCCATGGGGAGAGTGGCCCCACATGGCATCAGGGCCGAGCTCCGGCTGCGTTGGGGACTGTCTGTGCCTGATGGTCCCGGTATTGCCGTTGGTGC
>NW_010321631.1:0-212 GCF_000700745.2 Antrostomus carolinensis
GTTCCTGGGGCTGCGGGTCAGTGCTGGCCGGGGTGCTCCAGCTAACGCTTCCTCTCCCTTTTCTCGTAGAGAAGAGACAGGACAATGGGCGAGTGTATTACGTGAACCACAACACACGGACCACCCAGTGGGAAGACCCTCGCACGCAGGGGTAGGCAGGGAGGATGCTTGTGGTTTGGGAAAGTGCACGCAATGGGCTGCCGAGTGCTGAG
>NW_010321632.1:0-394 GCF_000700745.2 Antrostomus carolinensis
ATATTTAGTCATTGGGGGGGGTTCACTCTGTTTGCTAAGGAATTAGCTTAGAATCCAGTTTCAAAACAGGAACTGCAGATTTTTTTAAGTCTGGCAACTGCAATAATTAAAATAAATAGAAAGTAGGCAACTTATTAATTTTTATATATATATATTATATACACATATATGGGGGTGTGTGTGTACACACACACACATCAAACAAAAAAAAAAAAAAGGAAGTTTTGCTTAAGATGTGCCCAGGGGGCTGCAGATAAGCGGAATTTTAAACTTTATTTTAAATTTTGGCCGTACCTGCAATAAAACCCCTCCAGGAGGGGAAGGCTGTCTTGCCTTTCCATCACCATGCAGGTTTGGAGTCGGCTGCCTCGCTGTTGTCTGTCTTTCTGCACAG
>NW_010321632.1:487-2658 GCF_000700745.2 Antrostomus carolinensis
GCTTTGTGTTGAATAATCCCAAATTTTACTGGGCTGAAAGGGAAAAAGTGACTGTGGCAGCTGCCTGCAGGACAGGCAGGGCCCCGAGTTAGGGGTGAGCAGGCTCTGGTTCTTTCCAGTGACTTTGTAACATGAAAAAATAGCGTATTAACCCACAGACGTGGGTTTGTGCTCAGATTTGGGCCTGAGCTAGCCGATGCTCTTGCAGAAGGATGGGATGACCAGGTTGCTGGACTGCTTCACTCAGAAGAGCCAGGAGAAAGCCCTGGCAAGGTCTGTCAGCACACCAAGGGCAAACCGATTGCTACAGCATCCATGAAAGCATGCGTTTGGCCCAGGAGGGATGTTTCACCAATGAAAGCTTAGATACCTTCAAATTAGGGTTGGTGGTTTTGGTTTTTGGCTTTTTTTTTTAAGGAAGAAGTAAAGAAAACCTGCACAAATTCAGAGCTGGTAAGCATGGGCACAGCTCCTCAGCAGCCACCCCTTGTGCACCCACTGCTGCCCTCACAGTCCCCCACCCACAGGCCAGAGACACCCCGTGGGGGAATCGCACTCCGATTGATCTCAGCGTTTTCCCAGTACTTCACCCAGCACCTTTCGAGGAAAATACATCTCAAACTGTTACCTCAGCAGTGCAGAGAAGCTAGCAGATTTGAATTATGATGTTGTGTAAATATTTGAAACATAAAGGATTAAAGAAACATTGATAGGCAGCCAGAGAAAGTAACCTCATTTTAAAAAAGCAGGCAATGATGTAATTGGTTTGTAACACAGAAATAATCTGAAGAGACTAAAGAGGGTTCAGAAAAGGATAAAAAACCCCACATCTTCTGTGTTCTGGAAACCAATATGGTTTTACCATCTACCAGGTTTTCCTTCAGATCTTTTCTACCCTGGGTGCTCTTTTTTTTTCTCCTGGAGTGAATCAGTTTCAGAAATGGTAATTTGGCCCAGTGTTATTTTCCATGGTCACAGTTTATTCCTCTGTTTAGCTTATGGTTTGGCTATTTAATATTTGCAATTTCAGAAGGCTAAATTCTTAGACAGAAAATATGATTTGGTGCAGTCAAACACCATGAAGAATTTGAGGATTTGAAAATAATTGCCATAAACGCAAAGGTGTTAATACTGTCAGGAATTTGCACTGGAAAGCAAGAGAGGAAAAAAAATCCTTGTAGAAAGGGGCTTCAGATGTAGCAGCCACTTTGAGCAGGACCTCGGAGAAGCACAAACCGCAGAGGGACTGGGGAAAAAGAAGACTGGCTGATCAGCAAAGAAAAATCCATTTTAGATCCAGGTCCAAACAGATAAACTGAGGCTTGCGAGAAGTTGAGCAGAGCTAGACCTTGCAAAGGATGTTAAACAGCTCACAGTAAGAAGTTCTGCAGCCACCTGCATCTGCCCTCCCATATCTTTCCCTGCCCCCTCCCTCCCCTTCCCAGGCACTACATAAACATTTAACTAATACAAATTAAAACCAGGTAAGTCTTATTCGTGACCCAGACCGAATTTATACTGTTCTTAAACAGACAGTGACTCATTTAGCACCAATGAGGAAAAGGATATCCCCATACAGTACAAAGTTTAATGTGTTTCTATGTGGTTTTATCTTGACTAAATCTAAAATTTAAAATATGCATTTAGAGAAATAATCAGTAATTTGTCAAAGTTTGTCAATACCTTTCAAAATATATTGAGCTAGCTACGATCAGAATGAGTTAGTCCTTCATCTGCAATTTCAATAAAAGTAACTATTCCAGTTACTAGCCTTGCACAAGCTGATCTGAAATACAATTAAAACACCTTGGGGCAGTAGCCTGAGCTGAGTCCCTTTTATTCCAGCCTAAAATATTCACCTACAGATACAAAACTGAGCAAGAAGTTACCTGGCTACAGCCGCTATGATGCTCCCTCTCCAGGATTTGTTGTATCCAAGTCCCCAAACACCTCACCACATACATTTCTGGAATGTTTCTGTGTACTAAAACCCCTCCGGACTCCCAAGTATGCATCATCAACTAAAAAGGAAATTACTTTTCAATCTTCCAGCTCCCCACCGCCTCCGTCAGCAATAAAACTCAAAATGGATTAAGGTCAATATTCTTGCCAGTGCTCCACCTTCAGCCACCACGGCAGTGCGCTTTCACACTTCCCTATAAACATCACCA
>NW_010321632.1:2694-8960 GCF_000700745.2 Antrostomus carolinensis
CAGCTGTAAAAGTTGCTTAAAGAAATAAGCACTCAGAAGACAAATACAGTTCTCAACTATTAACATTTATTAAAAGTTTGACCGAAGTAGTTTTATTCCCAAGTTTTGTTTACAAAAGTCTAACAATTTCCCCAGGTAGTCAAAGATTAGTAAGAGAGCTGTGATGGCATCGCATTAGTGCATAGAAAGCAAAACTGGTCTACAAGAGTAGTTAAAAAAATAATAAAAAATTTAAAAATCAGAATTTGTGTAAAACTGAGGTTTTAAATACTTGAAAACAATTGCTAGAATTGCAGGCAGAGCGTTCACAAGCATTTATTTGTTTTTCCTGCGTACAACGTACAGTTAGCTGCAATAGCGTCTCATCTCTAGGCTTAGCTTTTTATTTACTTATTTATTTATTTATTTTCTTCCTAGAGGCAGAAGCCCCTCTGCCTCAAACTACAAAGCCAACTCTTACCCCTCATCAGCTGGGCCATTTTAACACGAAACCTCTTCCCAGCAGCTTTCTGCAGTTGCCACACTTGGCAGTTTTTCTGCTCTGTGCTCAGCTGATGGGAAGAAAATGGCCTCTGGAATAGGTGCAGAGCCTGCCTGCAGCCGCTGCCCGCCCTCCAGCTTCCGCTCGGGATCAGACGCCGCCACTGCCCGATGCCACTTCAAACCTCATTCTGCCTTAAGGCTCCGGCTGTATCAGTTGCTTATCGCAAGCGAATTTCCAAACTGCAGTAGAGCAAGTACACTCGGCTGAAGACAACGCTCTGCAAACAGACTGGATATTGCACATCCAGGCCCTGGCCAGCCAAACCAAACATCCTGCACCTACCCAGGAACGCGTCAGCCGAGCTGCACTAACACCACACTGTGCCAAAGCTGGTTTTTAGAACTTTGCACTGAACCAGTTTAACCAAAGTCTTAGAAAACTGTTGGAAAAAAGTCAGCAGTTCAATTGAAAAGCATGCAAAGATTTGGCAAGAAACTTTAGCTTTATTATGGCAACAGTACATCTGCCTCAATTTTAATTATGTACTTCCTGTTGCCTTGGGGATACTAACAAACCTTTAGAACTAGAATTCGAGTCCTTACGAAATTCCTTTACCAAAATCCAGTCTTCCACAGAGACTGAAGCGCTCCAGCCCTTGCTTCCACTGCACTCAGCCTGTACCTTCAAAACCAGTGTACAATGCTCCAAGGTTTTGCTGTAGTTAAGACACAGAAGGTGAGCAAAAAAGCAGAAAAGATCCAACCAAAGCAAAGAGCATGAAAATAAGCAACAGCAGTTGAGGATTATCCAAGCATATCCATGCAGTACAGAGAGGAGTTCCTACAGAGCAAGCACACAGCTGAAGAAGGAAAGGAAAACAAATACAGCCATTACAGACAGAGCAACCCTACTGGTGTCACGGAACAAGAATCCTTCAAAGATACTGAACCCTTTTTGAACTGGTGTGGGGAAATGGTGTCACAGGTGAGTAAAACAGCGGCATCGCTGTGCCAGCCAGATCCCATTAGCCATTAACTGCTTGTCTCCATTTACCAGTTCCAAGCAAGACTTCATACTCTGCAATCCCCATTTATTGCAGTTCATACGTCTTGCAGCCCCAATGTGTTACTCAGATTATTTATCTAGTAATCAATGGTATCTTTTGGACTAGTTACCCAATTCCACTTCAACTGACTGATCCAAATCTTCAACCCCAGTTTTAAAGACAGTCAGGGATCCAGTCCCGCCATGTCATTTGGTGCTGACACAGCATCAGTGACATCACTGTGGGAAATGTGCTGCTACCTTCTCCAAACAGACATCCTAGAAACACCCTTGACCCCAAACTCAAACATTCAAAGTCACCAAACAGGACATGTACAATACCATCCTGGTGGAAGTTCAGGACAATTACCTGCTGGTTTCTCAGCTTTGCTCTTGATAACAACTGAGCAAAATGCTGTAATGGTGGGTCACTCCAAAATTGAACTGAGGCTTCAAAGCCTCCTTCTAAACAATTTTCTTTTAATTTATCCATTTAATGTCTTACTATATATATATCTTAGAAAACATGTAAATGTTCATCTTGAAAGATCAAAACAACATTTAACCAGTTCCCTAGGAAAAAAAAATCTCTTTCTACTGGCAATTAGAAAAACCTGTGTAGTACAAGACTGGGGGGGGAGAGGGAACGCAACATTTAATTCTTCATTTATGTTTTTTCAAGGTTAAATGTGTTTTTGTTCACACACTTTCTTTGTCCCAATATAGTTTTCTTGGTTTACTCAACACATCACAGAATACACCAAAATATGGGAACTGCTGCCTTGTATTTGCACTATACAATTTAGAAACCATCTTTAAAGAAGAAAGCACCATGGAAGTATTTTTTTTTAAGGCTTAAGTCAGTTAAAACTAAACCTGCAGCTGAATTTGCTCTACTCTTCAGGAAATGTATTTGCTTTGCTACTTCTGAACATCAAGCACATTCATCCTTTCTGATCCCACCAGGACTGTATATAGGTTTTTCTTGAAATTTTAACCCAAAGAACACAGAGACATAGCATTGAACTTTTGTTTTAATGGTCTCAAATTCTGTGACAGATTTTTGGTCAAGTTTCCATTTTAAAAAATTTATCATTTTTAAAGACTAATAACTTAAACTGCCACGGAACAAATGGTCCACAAACATTCCTTTCCTTCTGAAGCTTTTACGATGCATTGTAATCATTAACCAGTCTTTTACTATTAAACTTAAATGGCCAATTGAGACAAACAGTTCTGAGACCGTTCTTCCACCACTGATTAAGACTGAGGTGGCAGCTGATGTACAGAATTTTCATTTAGCCTTCTGGGCCTTCTGGGCAGACTTTGTGACCTTGCCAGCTCCACCAGCCTTCTTGTCAACTGCCTTGATGACACCAACAGCAACCGTCTGTCTCATGTCACGGACAGCAAAACGACCTGAAAAGAAAAAAGCAAGTTTGGTGACTTGTCCAGGGCTTCGTACCACGGCGTTAGCTGCACTTGGGGTTGGGGTTAAGTGGGCAAATACCAGTCTAGGAGAGTGAACTGCAGGAGACTGGGACTGAGACACACAGTTAACTAGAGAACACCCCTGTACAGCCCAAGTCGTGGTTCTACTTTCAAGTTTCTGTGGAAGTCGCAGCTTTTAATAGCATTTTACACAACAAACCACATCCTCGTATCAGGAATCAAGGAGCATCTTTTCCAGAGATCACGATTAACACATTATAGGAGATGCCTTACCAAGAGGAGGATAATCAGAGAAGCTCTCAACACACATGGGTTTGCCAGGGATCATATCAACGATGGCAGCATCTCCAGATTTCAGGAATTTGGGGCCATCCTCCAGCTTCTTGCCAGAACGACGATCAATCTTCTCTTTGAGCTCAGCAAATTTGCAGGCGATGTGAGCAGTATGGCAATCCAGCACAGGGGCATAACCAGCGCTGATCTGACCAGGGTGGTTCAGGATAATAACCTGGAAAATCAAGAAAGCCAAGTTAACACCGGGATAATTCTGAATACTAACGTGTCTTGCCAAAGCCAGGGCTTTCACACGTTTTGCTTCAAGCAAATACACCTCAGAACACAAGTCTACATCCCTTTATAGCTTAGCCTACCAGTAAGAAAGAACCCAACTAGTATTTCAGAATCCAGAGCTGCATTTCAAACACCTTCACGCAGCTGCAAAAATTACCTGGGCAGTGAAGCCAGCAGCTTCCATTGGAGGATCGTTCTTGCTGTCACCAGCAACATTGCCACGGCGGACATCTTTCACAGACACGTTCTTCACGTTGAAGCCAACATTGTCACCAGGCAGAGCTTCACTCAGGGCTTCGTGGTGCATCTCAACAGATTTTACTTCAGTTGTAACGTTGACAGGGGCAAATGTAACCACCATGCCTGGCTTCAGAACACCAGTTTCCACACGGCCAACTGGCACAGTACCAATGCCTGCAAAAGAGAAGCAACATCAGTAATTCAGCTCAATTAATATATGTCCTTCCAGGGAAAAAACACTTGAGACAAGTATTCTACGTTTTCCACTGCATTTCTGTCCCATACACTGGCTGTTGCTGGCAAGTGAGAAGCATTACAGAGAACACATACCGCCAATTTTGTAGACATCCTGAAGAGGCAGACGCAGAGGCTTGTCAGTTGGACGAGTCGGTGGCAGGATACAGTCCAAAGCTTCAAGGAGGGTGGTTCCACTGGCATTGCCATCCTTTCGTGTAACCTTCCATCCCTTGAACCAGGGCATCTGTAATAAAAACCAAGCCCAGCCATGAGCCTTCTGCCAATTTTAATGGCAAAAGGCTAGAAAAGACCAAGTGGTGCATCTGAGCATTATCTTGGTACAACAATGCAGAGTAAGAATTTGTGCAGTGCTGGGATTTCATTTTTGGCCTTGGCACTTCCAAACGTTAAAAATAAAAAAACGTGTATTTTACTACTGCATAATTTATCTCAATGATCCTCCTGGTTTTATTTCTTAATATAAGCAAATGTCAAACCTACGTTAGAGCTTGGCTCCAACATGTTGTCTCCATTCCAACCAGAAATTGGCACAAAAGCTACAGTGTCTGGGTTGTAGCCAATTTTCTTGATGTAAGTGCTGACTTCTTTGACAATCTCTTCGTATCTCTTCTGGCTGTAAGGTGGTTCAGTGGAATCCATCTTGTTGACACCAACAATCAGCTGTTTTACACCCAGGGTGTAGGCCAGAAGGGCATGCTCACGGGTCTGCCCGTTCTTGGAAATACCAGCCTCAAACTCACCAACACCAGCAGCAACAATCAGGACAGCACAATCAGCCTTTGAAAAGAAAGAAAAAAACCTCCTTATTACAAAGCTTACAGATGTGTCAAGGTACTAGGGGAACCTCCCCCCAACCAAGGAACAATCTGCCTGAACTCAAAAAATCCCTAGTTCTATTTACATACCTGAGAAGTTCCAGTAATCATGTTCTTAATGAAGTCTCTGTGTCCAGGAGCATCAATGATGGTGACGTAGTATTTGCTTGTTTCAAACTTCCACAGAGAAATATCAATAGTAATACCACGCTCACGTTCAGCTTTCAGCTTGTCCAAGACCCAGGCGTATTTGAAGGAACCTTTGCCCATCTACGTATTAAAAAAACCCAACAAAACAAACATTAATTTTTTTTAAGAATATATTTACACGTACTTCAAAAAGATCATACGCTGGCTAAAAAGCAAAATCTAAAAATAGTAAGTGGTTTAATGCTCAAAAACGTTACTGCTTATAAAACAAGCAACAAGATACACTTGGCACTACTAGTGAGAAATGCCAACTGTTTTCTGTTATTTAACCTGTTGACAGTTTGGCCCTCTTGACAACTTGTTAATTGCACTAACACATCTTTACGATAGATCTCTTGAGCCTAAGCCCTGTTATCAAGTGTCCTCTACAAATTTCAGTTCTCTTACTAATGCAATCCGTGCAACAATCAACATTTCAAGTGCCACCCAGCCTAACAGTCACTACATTTCACTCTGTGATGTGCTTATTACGACCCATGCTGTTATTACACAGGAAAAAAAAAATAGTATGATCAGTAAGACCTTGTACGGGTTCCAACACCAAAATCCATACCTTTCTTATTTTCAGAAATAAACGTCAAGGCAACTTTTTTAATCTTAACCTCAACTACACGTATACAATGACTGAAACTGGGAACTCCACTTAAATTATTATTCCAGACATAATTATGCAAATATAGCTTTAGACTACCTTTATCTTCCCTCTTTCTGCACTTCAGCATTTGAGCTTTGCCAACTAACGTAATGGCAGATTCAACACTTCAGCACTTGTTATACTACAGGGACAACTGCAACCTAAGTGCCGCCCTGTGGCTGCACAACACTTTCACACTTGTTCAGCTACTGGGACAGTTGTAACCAAACTGCCTCCCTGTGGCCACAAACCAGTTTGCAACTTAGTTTTGCAACTACATCTTTCTTCGTGCCTGCACCCCAAAACGTTGCTGGATGCCACAGCCCCACACACCTCAGCAGCTTCCTTCTCGAACTTCTCAATGGTCCTCTTGTCGATACCACCACATTTGTAGATGAGGTGGCCGGTGGTGGTGGACTTGCCAGAATCGACGTGGCCGATGACGACGATGTTGATGTGGGTCTTCTCCTTTCCCATTTCGGATGTTAGTTAAGGTCCTTCTTTCGGCAAAAGAGAGTCGACACCTGGAATTTCCCCAGAAGAATACCGGTTACGCCTC
>NW_010321633.1:0-6029 GCF_000700745.2 Antrostomus carolinensis
GGAGGAAGGCTTCGTGGATGTGTGTGGCAGCGGCCTGCTGATCTACGGGGAGATGCATGAGAAGCTCTTCCAGCACCAGCGTGAAGGTGTCGCCTTCCTGTACCGCCTGCACCGGGAAGGCAGGCCTGGCGGCATTCTGGCCGATGACATGGGCTTGGGGAAGACCATCCAGGTCATCGCCTTCCTCTCGGGCATGTTTGATGCTGAGCTCATCCGACACGTCCTGCTGATCATGCCCACCACCCTGGTCAGCAGCTGGCTGGCTGAATTCTCTCGCTGGACCCCCGGCTTACGCGTCAAGGAATTCCACGGCAGCAGCAAGACGGAGCGTACCAGGAACCTGGAGAGAGTCCAGAGGAAGAACGGCATCATCATCACGAGCTACCAGATGCTCATTAACAACTGGAAGCAGCTTGCCAGCAGCCACGAGCAGGAATTTGTCTGGGATTATGTCATTCTTGACGAAGCACATAAAATCAAGTGCCCCTCTAATAAAACCACCAAGTGTGTGTATGCGATTCCTGCAAAGCATCGCCTCCTCCTCACGGGCACCCCCGTGCAGAACAACCTCCGGGAAATGTGGTCCTTGTTTGACTTTGCATGCCAAGGCTCCCTCCTGGGAACAGCCAAAACTTTTCGGATGGAATATGAGAATCCTATCACTAGGGCAAGGGAGAAAGATGCCACTCTAGGCGAGAAAGCCCTGGGGCTAAAGATATCTGAGAATCTAATGGCAATCATAAAGCCATATTTCCTCAGGAGAAGCAAAGAAGATATCAAAAACTATCACACTGTGAAACCCCATGCTCCTCTTCCTGAAGATCTGAAGGAGAACAGTGCTCCTGTCATGCCATCTCTCACTAGGAAAAACGACTTTGTGGTCTGGGTGTACTTGGCACCGGTGCAGGAAGAAATCTACAGGAACTTCCTCTCTCTGGATCACGTGAAAGAAGTGCTGATGACAACCCGCTCGCCTTTGGCTGAGCTCACTGTCTTGAAGAAGCTGTGTGACCATCCCAGGCTTCTGTCTGCGAGAGCATGTACCCAGCTGGGCTTGGAAGAGCAGGAACACTCTGAGCAGGAGGATGGGAGCGAAGCGGGCGTGACTGCGGGCGCTAATAAAATAGATCATCTCTCTGAGGAGACTGTGATTCAGGAGTCTGGGAAAATGCTGTTCCTTGTAGGGCTTCTAGAAAGGCTCCGAGAAGAAGGACACAGAACCTTGGTGTTCTCACAGTCCAGGAAGATGCTGGATATCATAGAGCACGTCTTGTCTCGCAGAGGCTTTAAGATGACGCGTATCGACGGGACGGTGACCCACCTGACGGAGCGGGAGAAGCGCATCAACGCCTTTCAGAGCTGCCAGGACTACTCTGTCTTCCTGCTCACTACACAAGTTGGTGGCGTTGGTATCACCTTAACAGCAGCCAGCAGAGTGGTGATCTTTGATCCCAGCTGGAATCCAGCTACTGATGCTCAGGCTGTAGACAGAGCTTATAGGATCGGGCAAAAAGAGAACGTGGTGATTTACAGACTGATTACCTGCGGGACAGTGGAAGAGAAGATATACAGGCGACAGGTATTTAAGGATTCATTAATCAGACAGACTACTGGTGACAAAAAGAACCCCTTTAGATATTTCTCCAAACAGGAACTAAGAGAGCTTTTCACATTAGAAGATACTCGAACATCTGCGACTCAGATCCAGCTGCAGTCTTTGCACGCCACCCAAAGACAAACTGACGTGCAGCTGGATGAACACATTGCTTATTTACACTCTCTGGAGATGTTTGGCATTTCTGATCATGACTTGATATATACCAGGGAAATAACTCATGAGGAGCAGGTTGAGAGTGAAGAAGCCCATCAGTACATTCAACGGAGGGTACAGAAAGCCCATGAGCTCGTTCAGTTAGAGTCTCAGCTGCGAGAGCAGAGGATGGAAGGGATCAGAAATGTTTGTGAAGAGATGTGGCAAAGACCCTCAGAATTGATTTCCCAGCCCAAGAAGTTGTCTCCGGGGTTGAACGACGTAAACCACTTTGTTTCACCACCAGTAGCTGATCAACATGAACACGACCAAGTTATTGATCTTACAGAGGACAAGGATGTCCAGGTTCTTAATATCAGCTCCAAAATGACAAGTCTGACTATTGATGAAGAGAAAGTGGCACAAGAAGATGTGTCTGGTATGGATATAGAGCTGCTTGATACCAGCAAGATGGTGGAACAATCCAAGAGACAAGAATCTGAGCAAAATCTTGAATCAAGTATTATACCATCATCACCTGGACTTCATCTCCTTGATAAAGAGAATCAGAGTCTTGATCAGAAACAGGGTTTGTGTGTGAAGTCACATAGCTTGAGTGAGTCAGGGGACAGCCTGTCTGGGCATCATCAGCGTTCCTCTAACGAGTCTGGTGTGGCTGCTGATCCCAAAAGGTCAAGAGATGTAGAAATGGCAGATCAGGGACTTGAGCCACACGCTGCCTTGGGGACAGATAAGAATGAAGTTCCTGAGCCACCTTTGGTTGCTGCAGTGCCAGAGTTAGTGAATGTTACACCAGAAATCCATGCTGGGCTCCAAAAACCAGAAACCAGCTTGGAGAATATGTCTGTACCTTCTTTCCAAGATCAAGTTGACTTCAATCTGGTCTTGGAAGAGTCTGAAGATGGATATCAAGATGCCTCAAATAGGAAAGGATCACTGGGGCAGCCAAAAAAGGAGGGCTTCCAACCAGAAGTAGCAAGTTCTTCTGCATCTCCAACAAAAACTTGGCTGAGTGAGGATGGTAACTCTGGCAAACCCTGTCACACAGCTGAAGAAGAGTCAAATAACTTCCTACAAGGGAGTGAAGCTTCAGAAGAAAACAGTGGTCCCATTGCTTTTGGTAGGAGGAAGTGTTTAAACCGAATTGTTTCAGACAGTGAGGATGAAGACCATTCCATTATGATCTTGGAGGAAAACCAGTCTGAGAAAAGGTCCTCTCCTTTGAACAGCCCTCTGCATCAATTTCTAGAAGGAATTAGGGCATCCACCCCTAAATGTGACAGAAACATAGCAAAAGGCATCTTTTCTCCCCAATTAACTCATAGTGGTAACAGATCTACTGCTTCCAGGCGATCTCTAATCAACAAGGTGGTGGATGAGGTTGAAGATATTGGAGAAATCATGGGAACCACCGATGAAGAAGAGGATGAGAGTGATGAAGAGCAAGATGGCCTTGTGGAAGAAGAAGCTGAAGAGTGTACTGGGGAATCTGTTGAGCCTGAAGAAGAACCTGCTGGAGAAACACTGGATACAGCTGAAGAATCCTTCCATCTAGATGGTATGTCCTCTGAGCAGTCTGAAGCAGATGAGACAGAATCATCTCGGGAGGAATCCACTGGTGATGCTGAGCTTCAGTCAGGTGAGCAGATAGACTACTTCACCCAGGAAAGCACCTCCAAAGAAGAGGTTGGTCAGAGTTCCCCTTCTGCTGGAGGTGACTACACCACCTTGGTAGACACTGGGAAGAAACTTAAGGATGATGGAAAACTCCAGGAGGCCTTGAACTGTTTCCTGCAAGCTCTTGACATAAAGAGTGGAGATCCTGAAGTTATGCTTTTGACTTTAAACTTGTATAGACAGTTAGCCCAGAACTGAAATATGTACACCTTGATTAATTGCAATCTCACTGTTAATTGCAATCTCGATCATCAAGTTCAACTCACATATTTTTTTCAGTAAAAGTTTGTCTCAAGTACATCACTGGGGTTTTGGGGGGTTTTTTTTGTTGGACTGATGGCTGCACTATACATGGTGACTAAAATTAATCCTCCCCTCCTGCCTGAGGGAACAGTCTGACTAGTTATTAGGTGCTGGGGCAGGGACTTCACTGTGGGCTCAGTTCATGGTCCTGTCATTAATTAATTAATTAATAAAATAGGTCTTGATGTCTAAATCCCTCTCCAAGCTGCCAGCCCTTGGCTTCATCTTTCTGCCCTTCAGATTCAGTCACTGCCTGAGGGGAGATGTTGAGGGTAATGGTTCCACAGCACCTTCAAGCTCAAGCTGCTCTAGTTCCTCCCTCCTTGACTTATCATAAGCTGATTTGCCTGCCAGCTGGATCCTGGTGCAAAGGAGAGAACGGAGCTACTGCAACTGGTTTGAAGTTGGTCTGGGCATGTATTTCCTGTGGAGGAGGATTGTCTTCTGTACAGTCTTTCCTTAGGGTTGTAGAATAGTTTTGGTTGGAAAAGACCTTGAAGATCATCAAGTTCAACTGTAAACCTACCAATGCCAAATCTTCCACTAAACCATGTTGCTAAGCCCCACATCTACATGTCTTTTAAATACCTCCAGGGATGGGGACTCCACCACTTTCCTTGTGACAATTTTAACAGTGGGTTTTGATGCTTCCTGATGCCACGTGAGTGTTTAGTGCCTCACAAGTTTGCCTTCTGTATTACAGCATGATAGCAGGGGACACTTTCACACCTTGCTGAGTTTTTGGAGAGAAAACTGGTCTACTGAATTTTAATCCTTTGTACTAGGAGGTGTGGCAAATGCAAACAGTGACCCTGTTGGTACAGGAGATGGGCCAATGTGCCCATCTAAGAGGTAGAACAAAGCTCTGTCAGCCTGGAAACAGGAAACAAAAGGCCTTTTCCCCAAGATCATATATTCAAGGATGAGGTGAGACCCAAACCAGGGCCCTCCCTTTTTGAGGTGTTTGTTTTGTGAAGAGGCTCAGAGGCCAACAAATGATTGTGAAGCTCTAGTTTATTCATATTTTCTTCAGAAAGGCAAGACAGGCCACAGTACAAAAGCAGATGTGGCCTCACTTGAAGGGATGCTCTATTAATAGAGGACTCCTTCTCTGCCACGGCTCAGCCAGGGTGTCTCCAGCCCTGGCCTGACCCACACCTCTGTGGGGTAACTGGGATAGCTCTAGCTGCAGCATCACCCACCTTCTGCCAAAGGGACTGTCCTCCCAGTCCCAGTCTGAGCTCTGAAGCAGAAACTGGAGCATAGGAGCTGTTTGCATCCTCACTGGTGAGGGTGGGGATAAAGATCAAGGCCCTGGAGAACCCCTCTTTCAAAAAAATTCTGGATCATTTACTTTTGCAGATAAAAGCCTGAGCACCTTCTTTAGGTGGACAGAAAAGCAAGAGGCTGGTCTGCCAAACAAAACAGATTCCAACAACTGTGAAAAGCTTTTATTTCACTTTTTCCAGGGAATGCTTTACCTCTTGAAGCAGGCCAGCTGTAATCTGTGCTGCCTCCAAACATGCTGCTGCTTATGACTGACTTGCTCCAAGGCCAAGGTGTCTGGGAGGCTCTTGGGATTGAAGCAGTCAACAAAGTCATGGTCATTCATATTTTATTTGGTCATTCATCTTTTATTTTCTGCCTTCCACCATAATAATGTGGTACCCGAACTTTGTTTTAACAGGAGGGTCTGTATATACTGGCTTGTCCATGCTGCTCACGGGCAAGGCGAATGCTGCATCCTGGAAAGGTCCCACCATGGAGCCTCTGCTCATCCAGCCCAAATCTCCCTGGAAAAAAGAACCAGCAGGATTAAGCTCAGAGAATCTCACTGCAACAACAGCCTCATCAGCAGGGAGATGTGGCTGTGAGACAGGAAACCTGTCCAGGCAGGATTTGGGCATCACTGTGAGGGAGGATGGCACAGGGAAGGGGGGCAACCTCTCGGCAAGTGCCGGGCTCTGCCTTGGGGCTCATCTGCCTCAGATCTGCTGCCAGTAACTATTCACAGCTCAGCTCCGTGTGCTTTTGCCTCCCAGTTAAGACCAGACCCGTTTGCCCACCGCACTGGGAGGACTGGGGGTGCCCTTCTCCAGGTCCTGAGGCAGGTACTGAGCTGTTGGAAGGCACCAGCGGGGCAGGGCTCCCCTCCAGGCAGGCAGCGAGGAAGCCCCGCAGGAATCCCGGCTCCCCGGGGCCGCTGTCCCCTCGCCCCGGGCCGGCAGCGGGACACCCACCCCTTGCCGGGCTTTGTCCTCGCTGTATTGCGCGGCCA
>NW_010321634.1:0-917 GCF_000700745.2 Antrostomus carolinensis
TTTGGAGACTCCCCCATCGCACTGTTAAACCCACCTGGGAGCAGCACCCCTTCACCCCCCCACTTGGGGGTCACCTCCCTTTGGGGTCACTCAGGACCCCACCCCGGGACACCACTGGCACAGGGACCAGTGGTTCTTCCTTGCTGGGACCAGTTGGATGGGGAATGGCTTTTAGGATGGGTGTCTACCAACCACACAGCCTGGTGACATGCGTGTCCCCATGTCCGTGTCCATCCTCACCCGTCCGTGTGTCCTGGCCCCCAGCAGCCACCCCCATCACCTTCCAAGCCCACCTCCGGGACCACCCCGACCTGCCACGCTGGCTGAGGTACATCCAACGTGACCCCCACCAGCCGGGCTACCTCTACGGCTGCCCCACGGCCACCGAGGTGGGCACCCACGTCATTGAGGTAGGTGCCCACCCTCACAGCCCCATGCAAGAGGGTGACATGGTGTGGTGGAGATGGCATCTTTGGGGGTCTCTCCTTGGCTGGCATCTTTGGGGGTCTCTCCTTGGATGGCAGGTGCTGGCGTACAACCGGGAGACCTACGAGACGGTGGCACAGAACCTCGTCATCACCGTTGTCCCCACGCCAGGTAAGGGCTGTGCACCCCCAAATCACACTGGGCTGACCCAGAGCCCCCCCTGGGACAGATGTGGGGTGTCCCCATGGGTGTCACGTGTCCCCTACAGGTGGGGAACCACCGTACCAGGGTGAGTTCCTGGTGGGGAACAGGAACGTGGAGGAGCTGCTGCCGGCCATGGTGCAGGAGATGTTCCTCCAGGCCACGGCTGGTGTCTGGGAGCAGGGTGACCTCCATGTCATCAACATCACCTCTGCCCTGGACCGAGGTGGCCGTGTGCCACTGCCCTTCGAGGGACGCAAGGAGGGGTACAGCCACACCTGGGGTTGCTC
>NW_010321635.1:0-204 GCF_000700745.2 Antrostomus carolinensis
GGGCTGAGCCAGCCCAGCTCCACTGCGCCTGGGCAGGACATGGGGCCATTGTCCTTGGAAAAAGCTGACATTAAAGGAAAAAAAACCCAAAACCAACCCCCTAGACTGCCATCGTGCTCACTGGATTGTGCTCTGCTTCCTCTGGGTGTTCAGATGAACCTCCCTGGTGGGACACCCTGACCAGCAGCAGGGCAGATCACTGCA
>NW_010321635.1:307-1480 GCF_000700745.2 Antrostomus carolinensis
TTCACTGCAGTCCCACCCTAACCAGCCCATAACGCTGCCACACAGACCACATATTTATATTTACAGTACCACCTTGTATAAGAAAAGGGGCTAACATTAATACACATCCTTAAGAGTGACAGGCTGCTAGGTTTCCTCACCCTAACCTCAAGGTTGGAGACAAAATCAAGAGTTAAATGGGTACAATCAGTATCTAGAAGCCAGTCAATCTGTGTGACAATAGAGTAGGAAACACCAGGCACTTAAAAGAGAGAGTCCACACAAGAATATATTAAAGCAATACCCTCTTTAAAACAAAGAAAAAAACCCCCCCAAAACCCAAACCCTACACCAAAACACATCCCAGTTTAAAAAAAAAAATAAAATCCCAGTCTAAAATATGCTAGGAAGGGGAAACAATAAAGTGCTACAAAACACTAGAACAGCATCACACAGGTACCACCAAGACAGTTTTCAAGGCAAGAGTTACCATAACAAACATTACCAGTAGCTCAGTGAAAAGGCACAGACTCCATTTCTTATCTTTAAGACTTTATTTAAAGAGAGTATTTAACTTTACTGGTGAAATTATGTTGTAAGCTCTTAATTAAAATGCAGTTTCTTGAAGAGGACCCATTTTTAGATAAACGTTTTTCCAGCATCCTAATAAGAACAGGTTGTTTTTCACTCGCAAAAGATTATTATAGCTCAAGCTTATCAGCTTTTACAGCTACAATGCAAATAAAAGTCCTGCCCATGGCTGTGGAAAGTGTACAAAAAAAAGCAAACAGAAAAGTAAGCCTCTGTTTAAAATAGATTTGAGTGTGGAAATCCACAGTTTGACTGTGACAAAGAAACTGATAACATAGTTAAGACCAGTTTATCACAAGGAAGTGCATGAAGTTTTTCAAACTTTTTTTTTCCCCCAGAGGAACAGACAGTTATAAAAGCACTTGTGAGAGATATTACAGACACAGAAGTTGAAATCACATCCTTTCCGAATCAGAAATAAAACTTGTGACAGCAAAACTAAGCCCAGCAAGACTGTGACACCCTGTCCTGTATTAAACCATCGCCCATCTTGTGTATTTCCATCAAGGACAGAGGCAGCTTTTGGCCTGGGTGTCACTTAAGTCATCTTACAGCATCCTCTAGTGGCTCCGGGAGTTTCCTGACAGATCTGTCCCATTTCAG
>NW_010321635.1:1534-12740 GCF_000700745.2 Antrostomus carolinensis
GAACCAAAACCCTGTTCTGGAAAAACAAACAAAACAAACCAAAAACCAAACACAACAACAACAACCCCTTCCCCCCCAAAAAAAACACCAAACCAACCCACTTGCTTCTAGAGAATCACAGGAGGTACCAGAACAGTCAAGGGATAATCTTTATGCTGTTCCTAGTCACATCACCAGTCTGAGCATGACACCTTTTGCAAAGCAAGCCTTGTGTTCACTTGGAGAGAAGACCCAGTACAAGAAGCCCACTGTGGTAGCTGCAGAATTACCAAAGGCTTTGATGTAGCACTGAACTCTGGTTAAACAACCCAGATAATTAAGCACTGAGCATCCAAGACGCTCTGTATTTTCCTCAAGTCCAGTTTAAAGGCAGCTCCTACCAACATGCTTTTGTCTGGGACAAGCAACAAGCTTCCATCATTTGAGAGGACTCCAGTAATACCAGTGGGTACCATTTTGTTAACTAATTTGCTTAATTACCCCATCCACACATAGACTTTCTAGGGCTGTTCCAGCACTGTCAGGGGCCTCAAATGTCTTCTCTGTAAAGAGAATACCAACACCATTACACACAAGAATTTATCCACCCACTAGGATCAGAGGGATTTGGCATGTCCTCTACAATCACTGTCCTCAAAACATTGAGATCAAGTCGTTATAAGCTATATTTTAGACAAAAACATATTTTGAGTTTAAACATGGAAATACAACATTATAAGAACTTGGTTCAGTACAGTTAAAGCTGAGGATTTTGATAAAGTTAGCTTGAAGTGCAGTGGTGATTCACCTGTTCAACAGGAGTATAAAAAAGAGACACATGGTTTCTATTACAAAATACTTCTAAGTGCAACCTTAATATACATCCTATTAAAAGTACATTCATTTGGCAAACTTCTCAGTTTGACAGAAGTTGTCCGAACTCAGGTGGATTACAGACAGCTAATCCGACAGCAAAATAACCCCAAACATTTCACAAACTATAGAAAAGCATCAGCACTTATAGCACTGAGAACAGCATCGTTTGGTTAATAATCCACAACTGTTCAGCTGGGTCCAGGAACACTCCTGCTTCTGTTCCACACACAGGAATACAAACCCATGTGTTATTCTTAGTTGCTTTATGGGCCATGTTATGCTTTCTTGAAACCTTTTAGAATGGGGTAGATGTTCTCAAATGCTTCATAGATTTCAGTACGCTGTTTAGCTCCTAAAAAAAAGACATTTTGGAAAAAAAAAAACAGATAAAGAATCAACCAAGTGTTGAGAATAACTGAACACAACACAAAGCTAATGATAAGATTACAAACCATGAAGAAACACAGGAGTTTAAAAGCAGCTATTAGTTTAAGGCAGAATTTCTATCATACTTCTGCCACCTCATAAAGAACAATTTCTAGCTTGCTTTAAGACTAGACTAGTTTTGTTTAATCTAGTCTAGTCTTAAAGCTAGATTTAAAAACATTGCTTTTGTTAAAAAACCAAAACAACAAAAACCAAAAAAGCAACTGAGAAGAACTATCTGCTTAACAGTAACAGCTCTGGGTGTTGATAAGTGGAAAGATAGAAACAAGAAATGAAGGGCATTTATTCCAATACTGGAAGTTGATCCACAGTTTGATAATTTCCCTCCTCTAGTTCCAAGAAGCTTTTTTTTATTTTTAAGCTTTGTTAGGGCACCTGTGATTTCAAAGCTAGCCTCTTCCATGTTACTGCAAGCAAATCTTTAATAGCAGGTCTTGTACACTAACTGTATTGCAGCAGGCAGGAACACACCTTGCCAGCGACACTGCTCTACCGTGCTGGTGTAGCAGAGATTTACCTACAAGAAAACTGTGTTTAAATGAACTTGCAGTTGGATTAAGCAGCATTCAGGATGAACTTGTAAACTTTTCTCTCAGAACACACTTGGACATGACTAATTTATCTGTATTACCACAACTTTTACTTTCAAAAGTAAATTTACTTTCAAGTTACTTTCTTGATAGGGAAAAAAAACAACCTTGCAGCTCAAATTCATTTTTTTCATTCCCATTGGGCCCAGTGTTCACAAAGGATTTACCTGAGTCCTGGGCCTGCTGCACACTTGAGGGTGTTACAATTAGTGTGCCCCAAAAAATGTGAATATCTGTGGAATGGAACTGGTCAGTATGATTTTAATGGACCCAAGAAGGTGGGGGGGACATTGGAGGAGGAACTATTTAAGCTTTGTACCAAGTGTCCCATTCTTCAGTTAGCTGAGCTCATTCATGATTGTGAGAATATCTGGCTTCTCTCTTGTCTTCCACATACCTCAAAACTGCGTTGTGAATATATGTACAGCATTCTGGTCCTCTGGGAACAAGTACCATTTACCTTTCAGGACATCTGAACAGAAGTATTTTCATGAGCCTTACACAAGAATGTGTTAAAAACATGCACTCAGGAATTCACCTTTTTTTGACATGGGATCTGAGGTACAGATATCTGCTGAGCATACTTACTCAGCCCAGCTTTTGCTTCATGAGTGTTTTGCCAAACAGTCTGGAACAGTTCTTAGATCTCCACCCTTTCCTCTAATAATCCCGACTAAATGTTGTCAGTGAAGTGTTTTAAGAACTTTGTTTCCTGTCTGAACAATTTTAAATTGCTTATTGTGATATTTGTATTTAATTGACTGAGTAGTTACTAGCGTGTCAGCATCCTGTTGGGATTCTGTACCACGACACACAGCATTATGCTTTGAATAAAATAAAGATACTCAAGTGTAACGACATGGAAATCTGAGACACTATGTGAAGCAATATGAGATTCTAATGCAACAATACTGATATTGTTATCTGCAGAAAACAGATGAGCAACAGTGGGCATTAAAAAGATCACTGAGTGGCTTTACTATGGCAAGATACCAGTTTAGCTAATGTTCAATTTAAATGCTTTCTCAGAAGATGTGGTAGCACTTGATTACAGACATACACTTACCTGTCAGTACAACTTTTCCAGACACAAAGATAAGCAACACTATCCTTGGTTTGACCATCCTATAAATAAGGCCAGGAAATAGTTCAGGTTCATAGCTGTTTCAAAGCAAGCAGGTAAGATTAGTAAAATGCAAATACTGTTTCAGTGTTGTATGCCTAAAGTGTTCTTTAATTACACTAACAATAGAGTAATTAAACCCAAAGATTTTAGCTAGTTACCTAGGGCAAGTCAGGTCAGGTTTTAGACATCTTCAGGAGAAACCTGGTAATCCCAGCTGGAGCTGGTAGGAGTTCTTCATGCTTACTTTTAAAGATTTCTGAGCCACTTCTGAATCTGATTTTCCATAGTATTGACACCATTACTGTAATCTTCAAACAGTATTCAAATCCTTCTTAGTCTGCAAAGAGCCCTTATCGGGCAGTATCTTGTACAGCTAAGTCAAGATGACAGCCAAGTGAATCTTTAATATATATATTTAGTCCACAAATTAAATGCAAAACATTAAATGCAGTGCTAATAAAAGACACAACTGAATTTTGATTTTTTTCAGTGCCAAAATAATCCTTTGCTCAGTGATGGCAATAATGAATTCTGAACAAGCCCATACTGAAGGCACAGCATTCCCACCCCTCAACTACAGGTTTACTTTAACTTGACTGCTAATAGACATCCAGACAGCAAGAACTGAAGTGATATGTCAGAAATGTACCATATTTTCAGTTCTGTATTTTGCAGATGGAGTCTGGCTTCCTGCCTGAAGGTTAGAAACCTTATCCTTGCAGACAGGCATCTGGTTTGATAGGAGTTAAGAGGCCTGCTTAGTATTAAAGGCTCACAATGGAGCAAGGGCATAGACCAGGTTCAAGTAGCTTAAGAGCTGCTCCAATTAAACCTGAAGTGTTTAATCAAGACTGGTTATTTTCCTATTGACATGGTCTGCAGTGAAGTAAAATACTCACTAAGGTTTGATATTGCACTTGGCAATAACAGGAGACTAGTAAAATTGTCATCACTAACACTGCTCAGATTAATGAAAGTTTCTGGCGCGTGTTTCTGTGCTGTTACACAGCAACACTGAAGATTGTGACCAACAACAATATTCACAATCAAAGAAAGCTTTTACAAATGAGAACCTCTTCATTAACCAACTGAACAAAGAATCCAAGAGCATCTTCAGCCCTTCACCTTAACCAGATCTAATGTGCATCCAGTTTACCCCAGAAGTGACTGAGCACTTGTGTAGTATGCTCTCAGTTGCAGGGTTTCTGGAGCTGGTGTTTATGGCACATCTGCAAGGAGAAGGCAGGGAACACCACACAGGAAAGCAACTTAGAAGAGCTTCACTGTTGAATTACACAGAATGTCAGGGATTGGAAGGGACCTTGAAAGATCATCCAGTCCAATCCCCCTGCCAGAGCAGGAACCTAAATGAGATCACACAGGAAGGTGTCCAGGCGGGTTTTGAATGTCTCCAGAGAAGGAGACTCCACAACCTCCCTGGACAGCCTGTGTGTCAGTCATGGTTTCAAATGCATTTTAAGTCTGTGTTATCCCAGCAACGAAACCCCACTCAGAACAGGAGTTACTGCAGAAGATAAACCTTACTATCTTTATCACAACACATAGCACCTACAGCCACTTGGTGCTTGCTGAACCAGTGAGCATGTCTTTTGGTGAGCAAAAGACGTGCCAGATATTCAGTATCCGGTTAATTACTCTCTTGCCGAGCTCATACAACAATTTGAGTGTGTCTGCAGCTTCACTGCTCCAAGTTGCATGGGATTGTAACTCTGACTTCCACATACCTGCGCTGGTGAGCAAGAACCAAACCTTCCAGCCGGATGGGGAACATCACATCACAGCTTCCAACCATATTCTGTATCTTGAAGTCCAGGAACCTGGCAGGGAACCCAAGCTTCTGTACTACACGCGCGTACTTCCTGGCTGCAAGCCGTGATTGCTCTTCACTGAGGGAAGAGCAGAAGGGAAGAGCAGCTTTGATTAGTGCTTTCTGCTGCTCTCAAGCTGGAAGTCAGTTTAGAGCCACCACTATGCTAATCTGTCCTCCAGAAAAAGACATGCTGCTGCTCAAAATAGCAAGTCTCTCTCCCCAGAACCACTTCAGTGAGCTAAAAGGGAAAATGCACTTTGTCATTCACTTTCCTGTGGTCTATTTGAGCACACTGGAGCGTGTTGCATCACCCAGGAGTTCCCCTCTTCAGAGGTTTCTCAGTTCCTTACAACAGCTTCTCAGAGCTGATCTCCAAGAGGTAGACTGCAGACACCAGTACAGTCATCTAGCTACTTGGGGTGGTTGTAGGGGTTGGAGAAGAGGTCTCCTAAGCTGTAAGCATGATGCATGATCTCATTAACAGTTTAGGGACATAAAAATCAAGGCAGCTGCTGAACTTGAGGAAGACAGCTTCAAAGTACAGAAAAAAAAAAGTCTGCTTTTCTCCAATTCCCATTTTCTCCAGATGCAGATGTGTTGACTGGTGAACACAGACACTGAAGAGGGACTTGACAGACAGAAGTTATGTCCTAATTCACTTTAAAGTCAGTGAGATATGCAAATAACTCCTTAACAATTCCTGGATATTTTAGCAGCTTTTCTGCCAGTGTCTGCTCAGCTCAATCCATATTCAGGGACAGCAGCACACAGTTCAGTATTTACTAAACTGCCATCAGGAAGAAAGCTAGACATTTGTCAATGCCACTGCTTCATTTTTTTCCTTGAGATTATGACAGCCCTTTACTAGATAATTTAAACAAGGTGTTCTGACATTTTTTCAGCAGAATATAGGCATAGCTGCAAGACCCAGACTTTGAGAGGGAAGGAAGAACAAAACAAAAACAAATACCTTTTTGCTCCTGTGCAGACCATTTTTCCTGAACCGAAGATGAGGGCTGTTGTTCGTGGTTCCCTGATTCTCATGATCACAGCAGCAAACCTCTACAAATTTGAAGGAAAAGCTCACAGTCCAGAGGAGACATTTAGCCTGTACTCTGTTTCTGTTCATCCTTTCAAGAACTGTCACTTTCAAAGCTCAACACAGCATGCATTTGATTTGTATTAAGTGTTTATTTACTACCCTGATGGTATTTCCCACTCCCCTAGGACCAGGGGAGTCAAGACTAGAGTCACAGGACCCCTGCCTTGTCCCTTTCATTTTGTGGAGCAGTCTGGAATCACTTACAAAAAGCCAGTTTATTCCCACTAAGTTTCTGCCATCGAGGCCACTTGCTGGAAGTATCATGTAATACCAGTCCAACTCCAGTAATTCTCTTTAATTCAGACAAGAGTTTTAATCCCCCAGTGAGGACTGCTTGAGCCCTTTCAGCTGGAGGTAGCTGGCCACAGGTGGTAGAGTTCATCTCCTTTGGTGAACAGCTTGGTAACAGCTCATTGCTAGGGCTTTATTCAAAGAAATAATGTCTCCTTGTGGTCCCCTGTGTTTCTTTTAATTAACAGGCCCAAGTTGCAGGATTTTATGACTCCTGTGGGTCAAGGCAGTGCTATGAGAAAAGGGACAAAGCTCATAGTGAATCTGTAGGTCAGAATCCAACAGCACTGTGAAAAGGGAGTGAGAGAGTAAAGCTTTAAAAGTCTTTCAGATTTACCTTTGGGTTATACTCTGCATTTCTGGCACGCAGAGCTATGTTCTTCAGATCTAGTTTACAAGCCAAGTTTACAGTTGACACTATATTCCTGAGGAATGAGAGAGGAATTTTCTTACTGCAAAAGCAAGTCACTGCAGAGCCAACCCCCAACATTATTAGCTTATTATGAAGTCACACTCCAATTAATAATTGCAATCAACTAGTTTCCTGCCTACCTCTTTCCCACTCTAGCATTAAGCTACTTTTGGCAAAACTTAAGTAATTCAATACCAAAATTACAGTTTCTCACAGGAGGAGATATAACAAGGTATGAAATTATTAGTCCCTCAATACTAAATTTGTGTGTCTTCCAAGAACTACATCACTGAATCTTTTACAGCTTTGAATTGAACCATTACTGAGTGTTTACAGAGTTACTACAGCACTCTTAAGGTAGGCAAGGGTATGAGTATGCTATTCTCTACAGGTATAAACTACTCCATAGTTGCTCTAGCCTAGACAGGATCTTTTAACAAGGCCCAAACTTCTCTCACTTCTTTTCATGCCCCTTTCATAGAATCATAGAATGGTTTGGGTTGGAAGGGACCTTAAAGATCATCCAGTTCCAACCCCCCTGCCATCAGCAGGGACACCTTCCACTAGACCAGGTTGCTCAAAGCCTCATCCAGCCTGGCCTTCAACACTTCCACAGAGGGGGCAGATTCCCTTGCTCAGTTCAGATTGTTTCTGCACTCTGAAAAACATCTGACATCTTTTAACCCCCGGGGTTTGCTGTCATCCTTAACATTCTCCTTGCTGGAAGAAATTTTTTTTCAAATATTTTTGTCTTTTCATCCTGCAGACTAAAGTAACTAGCAGTACAAACTATATCTAAATAATTTCTACCAAACACACACTTCTTCCACTGAGAGACTTCATCTCCTGTCTTCCCAGAAGAGACTTTTCCCCCTTAACAAGCCAGAGGCATTTCAGATCCTCACTCACCCAGCATGTTTATCGATTCCACTCTCCCCTGTTTCGCTAAGCTGGGTATTGTTCTGTGCCACTTTCCATTTCTGTATTGCACTGATCAGCACAATATTCCGTTGCCTTCCAATACTGCCAGTTCATTTGCTCCATATCTCCTCAAAGAGGAGTAACTGTCCTCTGGGTGGGTTTAAAGACCAAACCACACTTGCTACATTCTCTAAATGAGAAGTCAGAGCAGTACCTTGCATTTTAAGCAAAACTATGACTATTATATATGCTACATATATAATACATACATAAACTTACTGTAACTGAGGAACTATGCCAGAGCTTTCTGATTTAGGTGTCACTGGGGTCATAGGAGTCATTGGTGTCAGAGGAAGACACGCACCAGATATTTCAGGAGATGGTTGAGTTGCATCTGGATAGGACAAGCTGCTTTCATCAATGAAGATACCACTGTCCTCATATCTTGATATTGACCCATCAAGTTCTTTTTGCATTTCACTACCATCGTCAGATAGATTTTGTTCTTTGTTATCTTGGGTAAGATCTGGAAGAAAGCTGAGATCCACGGAGGAGAAGTCTGTAGGAAGCTCTTTGGGCTGATTAAATTGGGAATGGAACAACACATCTTCAGTTGTTTGAGTCGGAAGGTCTACATCATAAGGGCTCATGGGAGTAAACAGCTGAGGACTAGTTGAGAGGCCATCCTTGAATTTAGAAAAACTATTGTTACAGTTGGATCTTGTATTAAAACATTTACTTCAACTGGAAGACTAAATTAAGAATAGTCTTCTAGTCAATGAGGAAGTTGAAGTCCTTTTCCCCCATACATATTATAGCAAAGAATAGTCTTAAGGTTTGAAAACATGTTGGTTGCTTGTCTATCAGCATATAAACATAGAGATAGCAGCTCTAGTGGAGATACATTTCCCCACCACATTTCAAAGGCACTTTAGAGTACTCCTGTAATACCACAAACTGAGAAATACCATAGACCTTCAACAGTGCCTGGAGGAAGAACGTTGGCACTTTCCCCTTCCCAGCCGTTGTCGTACCTCAGTTCTGCACATACCCAACATAACTGCTCATGAGTTTTTCCAAGGAAGACAGCTGGCATTTCCTGGCTGGCTTTAACTCTTCCTCAGTGTATTATTCTTTCCTGTCCCTGCTACCAGGGGACAGTGTCAGTGTTGTGTTGGATTTGTGCAACAGAGGGCAGCAGCTCACAGAATCAGGAGCAATTTATTCTCTCAGCTGCTGGAGGTCACCAGACTAATTCGAGTGAGACCGAGTCAGCAAAGCCAGCATCCTTTCCCGGATCAAGCATCCAACATATCTGCAAGCAAATTCTTACATACTAATGTCCTTCTTTATCAGCTATTTATTATTAAATGCTATTTAAAAGGCATCATAATATTGAGGAGGCAAGAGTTTAGGAGAAGATTTATTCCCTTATCCTTAGGGCATAAGTCTGTAGTTACTGGAAAGCTGCTTCCAAGAAGGTGGTTCCTGCCAATACCCACAGCAGGTGACAGCTCGGACTAGATGATCCATACAAGAGGTTCTGTGTTCTTTTAGGCATTTTTGGGGGGCTCAAGAGCCAAAAGGACTTGAAAAGTCCAAGCACAAATCAGACCAGAGGCCCTTGAGTTGGCAGCAACTGCCTGAGCTCCAGTGGGAGCAGGATTTCCAGATCAATGCTCTTCAGCCCTGAACTAGTGCTGCTCTATGTTCTGTGCTAATCAGCACGCTTAGCAGTGCAACCATGCGCACGGGGAAGTCTCGGCTCCTACTTGGCAGTATATTTTCCTGTAGACACTTGGAAAACTCTTACTAAGTGACAAATCCTCCCAGAGAACCCTTACTAGCTTGAATATGGATGTGCTCAGGTCTAGCTCTGAAAGCATGAACACCCAAGGTTCAAAATAGTTTCTAATCTCAACTTCTTGATGCAGAGCCCCATTTGAGATCAGTTGGGGCAGAGTCCTACTGAATAAGACTAAGTACTCCTTAACTCTCAGCTCTTCGGAAAACTGGATCCAAGAGCACTATCTGAGAATTAAAAAGTCAGATACAAATGTATTAACAGCTACAAATAACAATATACTATGGAATAAATAAAATACCTCTGTTTTAAATAGCTATGTTCAAGTTAGCAGCTGGGGAAGGAAGGCACAGTCTCTGCAAGAGCTCCAGTGGACTAAAGTTTAGCTGTACAGGGGCTAATTAGGAAAGTTTTGTATGAACCATGATGCAGAGAAGATGGTACAAAAAAGCCTCATCACTGCAAGCCTGTAGGACTACTCACACATCATACTAAGGGTCGTCAGAGAATGTGATAAATATAACAGTCAAAAAACCCCCCACACCCCACAGTTTGTGTCATAGCCTAAAGAAAGAAGCTGATGGAGAAATAAGTGGTGTATGAGGCTGGGCATATTAAACAGCTGTAAAACAAGTGGGGGGGGGAAAAAAAGTAACCAAATAAACTGCATGGAGTAGGTAGAAACAGAAAATAAATCTTCCTTTCCCATCAGGCTTCCACACAACTGGTCTGGGAAAAAGCCCAGACAGGGTTAAGCACTGGGGAAGGTTGCCTTCTTGTTAGCCAGATGCTCAGAGGCTGTGAAAGGAGGCACAAGACCATGTTTATATTGGGCTGGCTGCCAAGGGTTATTGCTATAGACTCGAGGTTAATTAACTTCACTGAAGGCCCCATCAACTGCATAGCTTTGGACATCTCCCAGCAGCTCAGGGAAGGAGATTTCAGACATAGATCCTATCTGAGATCACTAAGTTTGGGGCAGCTTGAGGGGAAACAGCCATTTTCACTTCCACTGCAGGAATCCCTGCAACCCAGGTATGCATAAATCAAATCCAGCTGCTTTAAGCAACAGACTTGGATTTTTTTATTATTTTTTTTCCTTTCTGCAGTGATCTCTCACACATCTGCTATTATCAAGTATCCCAGCAAGTCTGAAGTACAAAAAGCTCAGTAGCTTTTGTAAAAGCCTAGTTATACCTCACCACATGATACACTTTATAGGGCCACATTCAGACTGCCACGAGCAGGTCTATGGATTTAAACAACCTGTGTTCAACCCATTTTCTGAGCTGAAAAGTGGTTTACAACAGGATGCCTGTAAAGAAGTCGTGTTCCCTGGGTGAAGATGGTGCTCAGCTGCGGATCTAGGCCCTCAGCTGAGGGTCAAAGCCGATCAGCCCTCAGCCTGTTGTCTCCACAGCCCCTTGAAACCAGGGGGGCTATTCCAAATCCCCCCCTAAAAAAAAAAAAAAAGACATACTTGCAAACATTTACCAACCAGTGTGAGGAGATCTGAGCCTCCTGCCCCCTCAGACCCAGCACACCCCAGTCTGGTCCTCACAAACATCACAGTTTGAACGCAGCAGCGTTCCTCTTGCAAGAGGTGAGGACCACCTCCCTCAGCAGAGTACCTCCAGGCCTCCTCCATGCTCCCAGCAGTTCTGGGCCATTATATCCCGCAGGTCCCCTAAGCAAGGCAGGGCTGGAGATGGCGGCCAGGCCGGGACAGGGTGGAGAGGAGCCCTGGGGGTGGCAGGGGGTGAGAAGGCCGCGGAAGGGATGGGGAGCCCCCGGTAGAAGCTCAGCCCGGCCGTCACCACCGCACTT
>NW_010321635.1:12835-13635 GCF_000700745.2 Antrostomus carolinensis
ACGCCACTCTGCATTTTTTTTTCCTCCCTTTTTACTTTTTTTTTTTTTCTCTTTTTTTTCCCCCTCGCCTACCTGCCCGCAGCGCTCCAGATACTGCTCCAGCGGCGACACGCCGTCCATGGGTGCAACCACCCGCCCAAACCCCCCCAGCACCACCCCCGGGCCCGCCTTTAGCCCTGAGGGGCGGCCCTGGGGGGCAGGTGCTGCTTGTCAGGGAGCGGGACTCGGCGCAGCTGGTGTTAAAGACCCGAGCGGTCCCTCCAGCTGTGTTTTTTACCCTTTTAAGCTTTTCACTTGTCCCTGTGGAAGGGCTGGAGAAATCAGGGTGCTTTGAGGTGCTTTATTTGAGTCTCCAAGGACAACCAGCTCCCCTGGGCCTGCTCCCCGCTGTGGGGCTGAGGGTAAATGGCGAGTGGGAGCTGTGACTTAGGCCTTGGAAAGCCAATACTTCACCTTCAGCTGGTGCTTTTTAACGAGCAAATGAAACGTGCCCTTAATTTCTCCCACCTGCCTCATCAAGTGCAATAAGGCACATCTGGTCCTGTGACAGGATCTGTCACTCCTTTGTCTTTGAGAGCAGCCTCCATCCAAAATTATAACCCTGAACCGCAGGGCATTGCCGTGTGTCCTGGTGTGTGGCTGGGACAGAGCTGGTTTCTTTTTAGTAGCTGGAATAGTGCTGTGCTGTGGGTTCAGCTGGGATTTGTTAGGGGAGAAATGCTGAGAACATCCCCATGTTTGCCTTTTTCACTGAAACTGAAGAACTTCATGTTTTGTCCGTCTGCAAGCGCAAGATCTCA
>NW_010321636.1:0-310 GCF_000700745.2 Antrostomus carolinensis
CAGTTTCACCTTCAACTCCAAGTGCTCCAGCATGGGAGCTGCCACCAACACCTACTGCGGGACTATCTACAGCCAACCGGCCATGAGCCTCATGCGCCGCCTGCCCATGCAGACCATCCAGGAGAACAAGCAAGCCACCTTCTCGCCCGTCAGCTCCTACAGGAACGCCTCGCTGCAGGACCTGCTCTCCTCCATCTCCTACGCGCACAAGGAGAGCATGGTCCCAGGGGACCTGCCCCTACCGCAGGCCAGCCCCATGGGGCCGGCCCGTGGCCACAGACACAACCCGCTGCTGCGCGGGCGCGGGGAG
>NW_010321636.1:328-808 GCF_000700745.2 Antrostomus carolinensis
TCTCTCGCATGAGGAGCAACCCTTTGTCCCCCCCGTCCCCAGCCGGTCATCACCCTGGGGTCAACACCAGTGCCTTAGCTAATCCTGTCAGCCTTATGAGCTTGCCCAGTGACACGTGCAGCATGACGGCCGTGCCGCACCACGGGCATCTGCATTCCTACGCTAATAACCAAGGGGCACACATGAGCTTGCTGGATTCGCTGCAGGGCCCCTACCCGGGGGCTGTCCACCCCCCCGTGTTGGGCCAAGACAGGTTCCCAGCAGATCTGGACCTGGACATGTTCAATGGGAGCCTGGAGTGCGACGTGGAGTCCATCATCCTGAATGACTTTATGGACAGCGATGAGATGGATTTCAACTTCGACTCGGCTCTCCCGCCGCAGAACGGGCTCAACGTGCCCGCGCTGCCTGGGGGTCCGCAGCCCACGAACCAGAGCTGGGTGCCCGGGTGACGCCCACCCTGGGGAGGGGGGCTCGCCA
>NW_010321636.1:847-1769 GCF_000700745.2 Antrostomus carolinensis
TTTTTTTCCTTTCTCTGCTGCCTTTGTTTGTTAAGATGGGCGAGAGCCATCGCTCTGAGCTTGAGCTCGAACACGAAACACAAACCATAGGGTCAAATATTGAGATGGGGTAGGGCCCCCAGCCCCCAGCCCACACGCGTGCCCAGTCTGCTGGGTCCTCCCGTGAGCATCCTCTGGAGGACGCAGGGCAGGAGAGGCAGCTGGAGCCAGGCGGGTCCCCGGGGGGAGCAGGAAGGGAAGGACTTTCCAGATTGTCCCAGTGCTCTGCTGTGATGGTGCCAGTTTGATTTGTCCTTGGGCTGAGTGACAGAGTGGTGACAGCTGGTGGCATGGGAACCCCCTGTGTGAGCATCCCTCTCTGGAAAGGGACCCTTTTCCCTGAGCCACGTCAGGAAACGAGTCCTCTGAGTAGAAGTACCATGAGCGGGGACCCTGCCCCAGGGCGAGGTGGGGCTCATCACCCCTAAATCCTGGTGGAGATCTGAGCTCTGCCAAGCCCAGGCCGCTTCCACTGTGGGGCTCCTTGCGTGGCTACAGGTGGGTTTTCTTACCAAGCAGTGAGAATTTGGGGTTGGTGATAGAGGGAAGAGATGGAGACAGCATCTCCACAGCCCACGTGTCCACCGGTGGCTGGAGGTGTCACGGTGACACCAGCCCATGGGAAAGCTGTGGTCCCCTGCCCGGATCACGCTCCTGCATGTGGGGCACAGCCTGGCACGGGGAGTGACGTGCTGCTGGCCCAGGTCCCCTGTGCTGGAGGCTCGCAGGATTGGGGTGGGGGGATGTATTTATTTGATTTCACTCTTTTGCCATTGAGTTTTTGCGTTGGAAGGAAGAAAGGGTCGAGCTTGGGGAGCGGAGGAGAGAGGCCGTGGGCAGCACCAACGCCTGCGCCCCATCGCACGTCTCATCTTGGCTTGGC
>NW_010321636.1:1862-2926 GCF_000700745.2 Antrostomus carolinensis
GGTGGGCGGGCCCTCCGGGGCCCCCCCTGCCCCAAGCCTGGGTGACCCGTGCTGCAGAGCTCAGGGAGGTGCCCCAGGGCTCACAGCTGGGGCTGTGGGGGCTCCTGGGGGGCTGCTGCTGGTTCCAGGAGTGACTCCAGCCAGCAGATCTGCCCCGAGGGGCTGCCTGCCCACCCCCAGCATGCCAGGAGAGATGGGCTGGGGGGCTGTCAATGAAAGGGGTCAACCCCGGTGCACCCATCTGCCAAGGGCTGGAGCTCCATGAGGATAGGGACCACGATTCATCCATGGTCCTGCTCTGTGTTGGGAGCCCAAACTGGCCCCACTGCTCTGTGGGGCAGGGGTGGGCCAGGGACCTGCTGCCATCTGGCACACCTGGGGCCAGGGCTCCTTGCCATGGGGCAGCTCAGCTCTTGGTGTGACAGGGATTTGGAGTGGGGCAGCCAGGCAGGCTGGTGGGCAACTGGAGCAACTGGTCCAGAGGAGATGGAGGGGCTGGAGGAGAGGCTGTGGGAGCTGCATCTCTGTCCCACGGGGCTCTGCACAGCCCCTCTTCCTTCTGGGCACCGTGGGCTTTCACCAAACCCCCTGCCCTGGGGTTGTGCCACTGGATCAGCACTTTTCCCAGCCCAGCTCTTCCCTTCTCGCTCCACCATTCCTGCGGTGCAGGTGCTGGGTCCCACTGAGCCATAGGGAACTGTGGGTGCTCAGAGCCAGGACAGGGTGGGATCTATGGGGGGGACATCTCCTGACCCATGTGTCTGTGGCAGAGTGTGACAGAGGAGCCCCATGTGCCACTGGTCACCTTTGCCCTGGGCACACAGTCTCTAAAGACATTCTTACAGGTTAATTAATTATGTTTACATTATTTGATCATGTACAGAATTTAATATATTCTATTATATATAATCTTTCTCGAATGCTTTTTTAACAAGGATTATTCTTTGGTCAGGATCATCATTTTATACACCACCTCTCGTTTTTCAGGCATATTTCAAATCGTTGGAAACCGATTGCAAATGGTTATTTCATACCCGGCACCCCGGCTCGGCACACGGGGTGTG